>NC_057798.1:354755856-354935273 GCF_018294505.1 Triticum aestivum
TCAGATAAAGATTGAGGTGTCTGTATTTGAGAGAATCTAGCGTAACTGAGATATATATGGTCAATAGTGTGTGCACTCATGGTTGATCCATTTGTTTCAAAGTTTGGATTATGAGATAACAATACTTTTGAACATGTGTGATATACTTTGAAGTACCAGAATTACAAAGATTGAAATTTTGGAATTCGACTCCATCATTAGCTTTTGTAATTCATTTAAATGGAGGTACATTTTTTAAGCCGGGATTTCGTGATTTCCAATTCATATATTAAAACTAGAGATATACACATACAGGCATGTTCAAACTTTATAATCATCCAATTTATTCATACACATACACATGAATAAATTCTCGTCCATGATATCATAGTCGGCCGTATAAGAGCAGAACACTTAATTTCAGGCGCCGAAAGCTTTCAAACTTCCTGCTAACATCGAAATATCTCGCGCCCGAAAGTTTCGCCCTGCAATATTCCTATTTTACCCCTGCCACATGAACAGAAAAGGGCATCTTCCAAACTCCATTGTTTTACCCTCTTTGCCCCCAATATTCTTCGCAGAGCCCCTCCCCTTCACCTCCCCGACCCCCCCCCCAACCACGCCAAGCCGCCGAATCTAGTCCTCTTCTGCAGCGGTTGACCTCACACCTCACCGGATCTACCTTCCGCACCTTGGAACCCCCAACTGCCAACTCACCACTTCACCGGAGCTGCTCCAACGACTGGCTTGTCCACCGCTCCAAATCTCCTTGACCACCATCATAGTCCATCGCACCAGATCTGCTTCACCAGCACCCTCGTCCACCAGAGTGTAGGCCCTTCACCGACTCCCTCGTCTGCTCCATCGCTGGCCCTTCATACAAGCCCTTGTCCGCCGCAACAGATCCGCCTCGCCGAAAGCACTGTACACCGCGCCAGATGTGCTTCACTGATGCCTTCGTCCACTACACCGGACCCGCTCCATGGATGCCATATTCAACTCCACCAGCCTGCTTTACTGACGCTGCAGCCTCATAAGGTTATTTTGATTTGTACTCCTTTGATTTTTTTTTCTCTTCTTTATCATGGAACTATTCACTTACCACAGATGAGCTTTCTTGTATGTCGACAGGCACCACAACCGAAGCACTGGAGTCGCTTCAGCAACGGCGACAGCTGGGCCAAACTCAACCACAAAACGAGCACCATCGATGATCCTTAGCTATCAAGTATGACAATGATACCCATACGCCACCGAGAATCAGGTACTATTATCCAATGACCGACACCTACATTCACTTTCTTAGCATAAGCATCGTACCTTTGAATTTCTTCAGGGCATCATTCAATTTTTCATGAGACGCATTATTCGGCTTGCACCTATAGGGCCATACTTCTGGCGAACATGTTACATGTGCTAAATTACAAATCAGTGCACATATAGTTACAATGCTTTAGTTTTGTCCTAAGTATTACTATACTTCCTAGATATCACTGCCTCCTATTTTACTTCTTGCATGCTATATTTATGATAATGGTGTTGTTCTGATGCCACCTGTTGGTTCCATCAGACTGCTTCATGTTCTCTATGCTTAATTACACATCAGCAAACTAGCATGTGGTTCCGCTGCTTTTTGTTCATTTTACCATACATTTTCTTAAGCTACCTATTACATCACTGCTCCGACCCTCTGTTCATTACGGGGATGTTTTGTTCCCAGCCACAGTTTACCAAGCGAAAGTTTGGCAGCCATAGTTTAGTTGGCATGTGTTTGGTTTTTGCTACATTTTATTGCCCCTATGGCCCACTTATCATCGAAACATTTTTTTGCCAAAGTTTGGTGTCCATTTTCTCAGCCACACGTGTGTGGCTTGCCATACTTGTGTGGCTGGTCACTTCGGCTTGGCCATGCTAGTCTCCAACCAAACAGACCCTACTATTTTGTGTGTTCTTGATCTTCCCAAGTTGCATGACTAATTTGATGCTTCTATTAATTATGGAGATTCCAACCACATCAATCAAAATATTTGTTCTTTTGGGGCTGGCACCTCAAACAAGCATAAAAATAGAGTGAAGCACATATATTGTCCTGTAAGCACACACCCTTCTTTCATTAGTTTAGATGAACCATTGATGATCAATTCAAACCAGTGCATGCGATTAAAATTAATATTACCTAAATAAAGGGTGCAGAATAAACTACAACAACTAGATTAGCAACCACGGGATGCTGACGATACCTTCAAAGAACATTGCAACAACAGCGAGGCTTCATAGCAACATATGGTAAGGTGGTGTGTTTTAGTACATGTGAAATGTAATGCATGTGGGATGCTTTCTTGGCTTGTGCCCTCAACCTGTAATCCTACAGAATTACAAATAGTTCAGTTGTCTGCTTTGCTGTATTGCTTGATTCTAATGCTTGTTTGTTACTTGTTAGGCTATACCTAAGTTGGCCAATATGTTAGTAGTGCCTGTTGTACTATCTAAAGAAATGCATGCCTAGTTCATTTGACTCCTTAACTTTTCCTATGAACTTCATCACAAGTCTGTCTTTGTAGTTTATATGAGGCCACACTGTTAAGTGCTTTCTCAGATTATTTCAACTGCTTAGATACCTTGGCAACTTAAATATATCGGTGGTACACTCCCTTTCAACTAGGTCATGTTTAATCCCGATTAAAGTCCACTAGTGGTATGATAGTTCAAAAGAGTTTTTGTTTTTTGAGGAAAATGAACTAGGGAGCTAGCAAAAACTAACTAGATGGGACTCGCGGATGCAGTTTATTTTCCACTTACATCCCTAGTTTCATCCTACCATTTTAATTTCTTTTCAGCTGATGTAACATCCCAAAATTCTAAATTTTGGAATGTTATATTAAATAAATAACTTTTATTGTTTGTTTGATTGTTGAGTGATTGATTGTGTGAAATTGAGTGAATTTGAAACTTTGTGAAAAAAACAAATGAGAGGGAATAAAAGAACATTCCCAAAAATTTCTTTTGAATCCCATTTTAATTTTTTAGTTTGAATCCTGTCAAAATTCTCTGATAAAATAATAATACGAGAGGAGGAATATGACACATCAAAAATATCAGAGACAATGTTTAACAATTTAATTGAAACTCAAATTCTATTTCATTTTGGAGTTATTGCAAAAATGGTTTTTCTTAAGTATTTTTTTGGTCATGAAAATATGTTCATGTTATAGGAGTTTTTATTCTAAAAATTTTAGCATATAATATGCCTATATAAAATATTTTGTTTTTTTTGTTTTTTTTTGTATATTTGTTTTCCTTTTCTTAAAAAAAACCTCGTCGCCAGGCCAGGCCAGGCCAGGCGCACCGGCTAGCCCAGCCCAGCGCTAGCGCTAGGGCTAGCGCACGCATGCATGCTTGTTCCCAGGAGCCGCCATCGAGCAAGCAAGTTGTCCTATAAATAGCCACGACCCATCTTGACCGATTCCCTTCAAAACCCCTCGCCAAGTCCACCCCCATAGGTCGTACTTGTCGTTCCAATCTGACCGCAGAAGTTGCAGTTCATCACCGTTTTCCCACACCGGTGAGCCATCCCAAGCCTTCTCCTTTTGTATGTAGACATCCCTAGATATGTACAACCGTTTTCACAAGTTATTGCATCCTCCTTTCGTCTACAGCCACCGTACCAACCTTGTTGTCTTCACCGGAGCACCCGGAGCACCGAGCTTCAGCGCATCGTTCCATCACCATTTGTTGTCGCCGACCATCTCCGACTCCACCACCAGACGAACCACTCATCGGTGCATCCTCTAGACACTCCCGTTGTCGCGCACAACCATCGAAGTTGCCGCCACCACCGCCCCAATCTCCACCCAATGCTCGTTCTTCTCTGTAAGTTTATACGAGCTCTTTGTTAGTTCAGTTAAAACAAAATGGTTTAGTAGATCGGTTTTCCTTATAGATCGGTTCCTCGGTTTAGATCGAACCGGCTCCCCAGTCTTCTGTTAAATAAACGCACGTGTACGTATTGTTAAGTTTCGCCCGAGCATTTGGTAGCTACAGATCGAACCCCTATAGGCCCAATAGTGCCCTTTTGTTTTTTTTTCTGTATTTTCGTTTCTGTCTTTAAAACAGAAAAGTTTCAGTTTCATAAATTCTATATCTCTTAGGTTATTTGGAGTTTTTGATTGATTCTTTTTTCTCTAGTCTGCAAATTTCCTAAAGTTTCTGTATAAAATATTTCCGGCCATGTTTTAGTTTTTAAAAACTGTTTTATATGGGTTTTAGTCACATTAGTATTTATGCTTTAATATGAGCTAGAATTAATATTTTTAGGCGATTCTTGTTAGCACTGCTTTGTTTTGACCTTGCCTAGAAGTAGGATTAATTTGGGTATTTATAGATTTTATTAAAATTAGTTTTTCGCGAAAACAACACCTTTCTTTATTCATTGATCCTATGGCTTTACGGAGTATCACCACACTTAAGATGAAATGCACTAGTTCATCCATAAATCATATTATTTTCATATCAAATCTCTTATTACATCCTTAACCATTTTTCATGAATCCAAATTCCAAAAAGTCCTTTATTACAAATGCTGCCACCCACATGGTTTGGTATGGTGAAGCATTACTTCCCACTTTATTCATTTTTCCTCCTTGAGGATCCTTCAGTCCCACTGGAATTGTGCGACATGCTCCTTGAAATATTCAATCTTATGTTTCATCGGGTGGCCTTGAGCTTCATCTCCATCATCTCTGCATGCACTTCTCTTAGGTATTCCTGAGTATGACAATGTCTTGCTTCAAGTATTTCTCCGATCTAGCGTATGGCTTCCATGGCAACTTCACGAACAGCGTTAAAGAAAGTTTCTTGTGGTACACGTGAGATGAAAAAGTACTGCCCCATCATATTTGGCCAAACTCCTTTCATACGGTGGAGGTGTACCTCCACATACCAAAGTTCCACTCCCTTTTGCATGAAGGGGTAGCCTTTGTAGACTGCATCTCCTTCAAGGTGAATATGATTCATCATGTCCTTCAAGATTTTCAGGTAATCGTGATCACTTGTCAGGGTCTTGGTCGTTTTCGGGCCCTTGAGGAAAGACTCATAAAGGGATGTCATCTGCAGTTGAAAAAAATGGTACTCAGAATAAGGTGCATATCTCCTTGGATAAACATTCATATCACCCAAACAAAACTTCAAACTCAATTTCCAACATCCAGTTTATGCATCACAACTCATTTTCTTCCATGTTCACCCACAATATTAATTTCCAAGATAAAACATAACAACTCCTTAAAGCCTTTCAGCATATGACATATCAACTTTATTGAGTCATGAATTATTACAATCTCTGAGTAATCTATTACATAACTCAACTCTGCATTCTCATGAAAATAGAAGTGTTTTCCATACTACACTTATTACTGATATCAACATCTCCACTACTCAGCTCCAGCTTTCTCCTGATCTGAATATTCCCTAGCAAAATGTCATGCTTCCTTGCAACGAAAACAAATAACTTCCAACATGTCCCAAGGCTTCTTGGTGATGGTGCCTGCTCCTTGAGTTCCTTGCTTCCTTTTGAGACAATCATTGGCATAATGTCGGACGTCCTTACATTCAAAACAGGTAATATGACTCTTGTCCCTCTTTGCAAAAATTGGGTTGTTCTGAGGGTGTCTTTGTTTTCTCTTCCTGGGTTTCTTCGTTCTGATCAAACCTTCTATTCCTTGTGGATCAAACACCGCTACTTATGTCGGGAACTATCCCAGATACTCTTTTCTTTCCTTGGTGTAATACCGTGAAAAATGTCCTTCTTCTCCACATGAATAGCAGGCATTGGAGTAAAATATGTTGAGGCCTTCTCTATCAGGGTCTTCAACACATTCCTTTATTACAGATTTTTTTCATAACTTCTCGAAGGGCTTCTTTCAATCCTTCTTCCTACTTCTGAATAGTTTGTTGCACCGTGGGGTAAATGTGACACTGAGCCGGGTAGTGGGTGGTTCCTTCACACAAGAAACAAGTCACCTGACTAGTTGAGCATTCCTCAGCTGCGTTTTTCTCCTCACAATGAGGGCATCCATCCTTGTGTTCCTCTTGGGTGTGTCCTATTTCTCCACGAATCTTGCAAGCACAAGGCTCTCCTCAAATCTTGCAGGCACAAGGTTTATTTCTTGGTGTATCATGGTGCTTCCGGAATAGACAAGATCTTGTCAGAGTCTTCTTGAATTCTTCCCATGTCTTTGCTCCATTCTATCCCTGTATGGCTTGATGCATCTGCCACCATGTTGCAGCACTTCCTTCAAAGTACTGAAGAGCGTACGATACTTCATTCTTCCTTGAAACCAAATTGCTCCCGAAGTGATTCTCCATGTTCCGAATCCATAGCTCTACCTCCGGCTGAGTCTTCAGTCTAGAGAATATCAGTCCAACTTCATTCATCATCTATGGGGTCCAAAAGTTTTGGGATGAGATATGAGAGAGGTGGGGAGGGATACACACAATACAAACAATAATTTTGAAGAAATGGGTTTTACTTTGTGGCTGTCGAAAAACATCAAACAAATGACCGCTCATAAATTGTAGCATCTAATGTAAGTGTATAATAGGGGTTTGTTCTTCTAACGGTCAAATAATTCTTCTGATTCTTCAAGTCGTCAGAGTCTTCAACTGGTGTAGCTTCAAATCTTCTAATGCTTGGTCAAATCCTCTTTACTCTGAAGAGGCCATCAATTATCCGATATCTTGTCCTTCTTGCAGCAGCTTCAGTTGATTCATCGTGTGGTCAAAAGAGAAAGGGCATCTTCTAACTATTTTAGGTAAGAGGGAATGTTTGATAGAATCAAAAAAGGATGAGAAGTAAAGAATCTTTATGAAAATAAAGTTTTTGAGATTTCCTGTCCTAAGGGCTTTCCGATTTCTAGGGTCACGTCAGAATGGTATGATGATAAACCCATGCACATGGCAACTGTTGCCAATCGTAGATTATACGGTGAGAATGAAGCCAAGGCCCTTTTTCTGCAGAAACCATTAATGGTAGACCACCATGAGTATTTCGATAGTTGTCTAGAATGGATGCAGACCTATCAGCTAAGAAGATACAGTCTCGGACGAACTTCATCTTTGACGAAGCAACCCAAGATTTTGAGGAAAACGCTATGCTACTGACAGAAGAGCCTTAATGAAGGAGCTATTGTAAGATATGTGAAGAGACGGATATTGTCGGCACTCCAGAGGAAGTGTCTGAGTTTATTGGAACCGTAACCTTGCTTTTAAGTGTGGTAGCACCACTGACCTTTCCGACCAAAAGATTTGCTAGAAGACCCCCAACCCCTAACCTTTTCTTGCTAGCATCTTCAAATCTGGAGGACGAGATTCATTTTAAGTGTGGTAGGTTTGTAACATCCCAAAATTCTAAATTTTGGAATGTTATATTAAATAAATAACTTTTTTTGTTTGTTTGATTGTTGAGTGATTGATTGTGTGAAATTGAGTGAATTTGAAACTTTGTGAAAGAAACAAATGAGAGGGAATAAAAGGACTTTCCCAAAAATTCTTTTGAATCCCATTTTAATTTTTTAGTTTGAATCTTGTCAAAATTCTCTGATAAAATAATAATATGAGAGGAGGAATATGACACCCCAAAAATATTAGAGACAATGTTTGACAATTTAATTGAAACTCAAATTCTATTTCATTTTGTAGTTATTGCAAAAATGGTTTTTCTTAAGTATTTTTTTTGGTCTTGAAAATATGTTCATGTTATAGGAGTTTTTATTCTGAAAATTTTAGTATATAATAGGCCTATATAAAATGTTTTGTTGTTTTTGTTTTTTTGTATATTTGTTTTCCTTTTCTTAAAAAAACTCGTCGTCAGGCCAGGCCAGGCCAGGCGCACCGGCTAGCCCAGCAAAGCGCTAGTGCACGCACGCACCCTTGTTCCCAGGAGCCGCCGCCAGCATCTGACGTAACCCCTCTCCCTCTCTCCTATTTTTTTACCTGACCGCTGGGCCCCGCTCCTTTTCTTCTTCTTCCCCAATACACATACCAAAACAAAAATCTATACGTACACGTACACGCCGCCGCCGCGTCCGATCCTATTGGAAACCCTATCCCGAGTCTTCCCCTCGTCCAAGCAAGTTGCCCTATAAATATCCACGACCCTTCTCGACCGATTCCTTCAAAACCCCTCACCATGTCCACCCCCATAGCTCGTACTCGTCATTCCAATCTGACCAAAGAAGCTGCAGTTCATCGCCGTTTTCCCACACTGGTGAGCCATGCCAAGCCTTCTCCTTTTGTATGTAGACTGCCCTTGATCTGTACAACCGTTTTGACACGTTATTGCATCCTCCTTTCATCTACACCCACCGTACCAACCTTGTTTTCTTCGCCGGAGCACCCGGAGCACCGAGCTTTAGCGCTTCGTTCTGTCACCATTTGTTGTCGCCGACCATTTCCGACTCCACCACCGGACGAACCACTCATCGGTGCATCCTCTAGACACTCCCGCAGTCGCGCACAACCGCCGAAGTCGCCGCCACCACCGCCCCGATCTCCACCCAACGCTCGTTCTTCTCTCTAAGTTTATACGACCTCTCTGTTAGTTCAGTTAAAACAAAACGGTTTAGTAGATCGGTTTTCCTTATAGATCGGTTCCTCGGTTTAGATCGAACCGGCTCCCCGCTCTTTTGTTAAATAAACGCATGTTTACATATTGTTAAGTTTCGCCCAAGCGTTTGGTAGCTACAGATCGCACCCCTGTAGGCCCAATAGTGCCTATTTGTTTTTTTCTGTATTTTCGTTTCTATCATTAAAACAGAAAAGTTTGAGTTTCGTAAATTCTATATCTCTTAGGTCATTTAGAGTTTTTGATTGATTCTTTTTGCTCTAGTCTGCAAATTTCCTAAAGCTCCTATATAAAATAGTTCAGTCCATGTTTTAGTTTTTAAAAATTGTTTTATATGGATTTTAGTGACATTAGTGTTTCTGCTATAATATGAGCTAGAATTAATATTTTTTAGGCGATTCTTTTTAGCACTGCTTTGTTTTGACCTTGCCTAGAAGTAGGATTAATTTGGGTATTTATAGATTTATTAAAATTAGTTTTTTCATGAAAACAACATTGCGCTAGTTATTTTTAACTTGCTGCTGTTTTTTGATGTTTTAATTATTATAAATTTCTTTTCACCTCTGTTATATTTTATTTCAGATTTGTTTCTGTATTTATAGAGGGTGAACTTTTATTTACAGAAAAATAAAATGTTTTATTTCTTTTTCTTACTAGTTTTGTTTTAAGCATAATTAGAGTTTTAATTTAGCTTTTTATGTGTTTTCTTTTGCTAGTAAAACTTTATGAAAAATACTTCCTGTTAACTTAGTTGATTTAAATTTTATTTTCTGTTATAATTATTAGTTCAGTATTTCCTTTGTTAAGTTTTACTTAGGGCAAAACTATTTTTGTAGTTAAGGCAAAAGGTTTTCCTAGTAGGTTCTTTATAGTTTTCCCATATTAGTTCTTTCAATGTGTCATTTGTTTTGTATTGGGTTTCCTTATTGAGTTTTTTTTGATTGCTAGATTTGCTTGCTAGAATGCTTGCTTATGTGAATGTCATGTTTGTTATTACAGATTTCATCAGAGAGTTGCATATAGTCCTATCAAGTTATTTACAAGGACTGCATCTACAAGGCCTCAAGACCTCAAGAATCGAGACAAGAATTAAATACACACTACTGGGTGAAGGACGGTTGATGGGCACCCTGGAGAAACCAGTGGATGGCCGGGATGCATGGAGAAGCGCCATGACATCTTGCGGAAAGCTTCACCCAGGCTCAAAGAGACGGAAGAATACTTCATACCCGAAAGCTTACCTGTGCAACCGCAAGTCGCTATGGGCTCTGGCTTGGTTGACCTTAGTTGTGACTCTGGCTGGGACGGTGCTAGCAGATGTAGAACTATGATAGGATTGGATGAGCACCGGACAGTGGTCAGGGGAACTCTTCGGAAGACCATGTTTCGGACGTCTTGTTCTCAAACACCCTGAAGTGCGAGAACATAAAGAGAGGGATCGAATCTTGCGAGTAAAGTGTACAAACCTCTGCAGAGGTTTAAAACCTAATCGATTAGCCGTGTCCCCGATTACGGACAATTTGAGCCTCTGGACTTGGATCTATCTCGGAACTCTCAACACCGGATCGAAAACTTAATTGTGGGAAACTTATGATGATTTGGGCTATGAGACATCGGTTGGCGGAACCATGTCATGATAGAAAACTCCATAGTACTGGCTCCAGTTATTCCTTTGATGTAGGGAAAATAAAACCAGCTTTTCTGCAAAATTAAACTCGGACACAGAGCCACAAAGCCATATTGCATATAGAATAGTTTTATCATCTGCTTTCTCTTATTGTGATCTTGCCGGTACATTCAATGTACTGACCTACACGGCTACAACGTATCATGTTGCAGGATTTTATATGACGAGTGAGTTTTGTTGATTCGGTTACGGTCTACACTCAACCTGCCGATGGCGTTGATGGGACTCCACACCCGATTGTTTGTTTCCGCTGAGACTTATGAGCTATATATATCAGTTTTACATTATTTATACATGTGATTGCACTTTGATATATACATTGATGTACTGTGTGTGCCAGCATACTGATCCAGGGATGGCACAGATACATAGAGACTTGACCGTCTGAGGTCGGGTCGCTACAGCTGATCCTGCTTCAAACCATTTAAATATAGCTTGCCATGCTCGGCGATAATTCATATGTCGTTTACCATGTAGGCTTACTGCCTGGATCATGCGATAACTATCTCTTACTTATGTCCAGCAGAAACCTTTCAGGATGCCATTCACACTAGGACACAATGTACAACCCCAGAATCTATTTGGGGAAGTAGTGCGCCATCCATGTTACCAGATGGTAGTAGTTTAGAGGCAACACCGCCGGAGAGCAGTATGAACACGGATATTATAGTTCTTGAGGCTCTACTAGAGGCAGAAAGAGATGGCGTGGCTGCCATGAATGAGGTAATCTTGATCTTGAGGCTGGAAATTATGCAATTAACAGCACGCATTATGCAAGCAACCCAAGAATTGGAGGAACTAAGTATGTTGCATTTGAAGATGGAGGAGGTCCTGCTGCTTCTGCTATCTGAAGCCCAAGGTAATCCTAGTTCTTCTTTAGATACCAGTTGAAATTGAATGTTGTAATGTCTCTAAATGGATTATGTTGTAAGACCCTCCATGTTGTCCATGTGTTGTAATGATCTGAATTTTTTAGGCAAGGTAATCCTCAGTACTTGTATGATTGACATAAGGTGAACTATTTTTCGTGTGAGCATATTGTATTGGATGAAATAACTATCTGACTCAAAGTGTATCCAACCTACTGAATTCGAAGATCACGACATTTCTGAATCATAATCATATGTAAAGGTGGAATAAATCTTTGTTTTGGTTTTGACGAAATATATAACAAAATGTAGAATGATGTATGGATATTCGTAATCTAATACAAATTGGATTCAAATTTAGTTGCCAGGGTTGAGGGTAAATGCGAATGCTAATTCTCCCAAATTTTGAACAAAGCGGCAAATCACCTACTATCATTTGTCGACTGCCCGAAGCAAGTGTTTGCGAGATGGAAATTACAGTCTACCCTGACACTTCACATCCTAGTCGACCTGATTTCCACTGCTGTCGATAGGGGTAGACAAGTAACTTCAATCAGACATGACACAACCGCCTCTGAGCCCATTCAGACACGGTGGGTGCCTAACCTGGGCGGCAAAACACATTTGATTCAAGCTCATCCGAAAGACATGTGTCTCTCCCTCCATTTCCTCATTCATACACGGTGGGCGGCAGAACAAACTCTCCTCATCCGAAATTGATGTAGGCAAATATTTTAAATAGGGCAGATGTGTAACTTCCCTCAGACATGACACAACCGCCCTACCTGTCAGCCCCGTTCTTACACTGTGGGCGTCAATCGTGGGAGGCAAAACACCCTCTCCTCACCCGAAATCGCTACCGTCAAATATAGGGGAGATGCGATATTACAGTCCTATCCCCAACCGACGTGATGTCCGAAATTTTAAATGGGGGATAAGTTTGTAACTTTCCCACTGTCGGTGTCAAAACCGGAGGATCTCGGGTAGGGGGTCCCGAACTGTGCGTCTTGGCGGATGGTAACAGGAGACGAGGGACACGATGTTTTTACCCAGGTTCGGGCCCTCTTGATGGAGGTAAAACCCTATGTCCTGCTTGATTAATATTGATGATGTCGGTTACAAGAGTAGATCTACCACGAGATCAAGGAGGCTAAACCCTAGAAGCTAGCCTATGGTATGATTGTTGTTCGTCCTATGGACTAAAGCCATCCGGTTTATATAGACATCGGAGAGGGCTAGGGTTACACAGAGTCGGTTACAATGGTAGGAGATCTACATATCCATATCGCCAAGCTTGCCTTCCACGCCAAGGAAAGTCCCATCCGGACACGGGACGAAGTCTTCGATCTTGTATCTTCATAGTCTTGGAGTCTGGCTGATGATGATAGTTCGGCTATCCGGACACCCCCTAGTCTGGAACTCCCTCAGTAGCCCCTGAACCAGGCTTCAATGACGACGAGTCCGGTGCGCATGTTGTCTTCGGCATTGCAAGGCGGGTTCCTCCTCCGAATAATTTATAGAAGATTGTGAACACCAGGATAGTGTCCGGCTCTGCAAAATAAATTCCACATACAACCGTAGAGAGAATAATATTACACAAGTTCAATCTGCCGACGTATTTTGTGGCGTAACGTCACACCACTACCAAGCCTTGAAATTGTTTTTATTGTTCCATCTCAGCGCGTTTAGCGAGGCGGTTTCCTTGGCACGTCTTGTCGAAGCAGAGATCGTGTTCCCCTTATTCCGGGATTCCCATCAATACGGACGTGGGTAACCCAACCGCGCCATTGATTGCGGCGCTTGGGAGATAAGCGACTTTTATCAGGCCAGTGGGGACGCATGTTTCCGTCTGCCCATATAAGGGGATAAAGATCCAACCTTTTTACCTACGCCTTCTTCCTCCTTGGCTTATCCATCTCTGCGAACTCGAGCTCTAGCGCCCAAGCCCGCACATCTCACCTCAACCTTCTCCAAATATGTCCGGAGCGGGAGGCAAGTGGATGGCCTCCTCCGTCACGGAGGGGCATATCCAGAAGCTGCGCAGCACCGGATACTTGTCCAGCGACATCGCGCATTGGCTCCCCGACGAGGGAGAGCTCATCCCCACCCCTAGGCCCCATGAGAGGGTAGTATTCCTTCCCCATTTCCTCCGCGGACTGGGCTTCCCACTTCATCCCTTTGTCCGGGGGCTCATGTTCTACTACGGCCTAGATTTCCATGATCTGGCCCCGAATTTTATCCTCAACATCTCGGCGTTTATCATCGTGTGCGAGGCCTTCCTCTGCATCCAGCCCCACTTCGGCTTGTGGCTCAAGACCATCAGTGTCAAGCCGAAGGTTGTGAAGGGCAGCCAAGCGGAGTGCGGAGGCTCCATGGTGGGCAGGATGTCCCACGTTACGTGGCTGGAGGGTACTTTCGTGGAAAGCATTAAGGGGTGGCAATCGGGGTGGTTCTACATCACCGAGCCGCGTGACCCTGATTGGGCAGCGGCCCCCGAATTCAGATCCGGTATCCCTACACGGCTCACCTCCTGGAAAGAGAGTGGCCGGATCTGGGGGGATTCGGAGGAGCTGACTGGACTCCAAGCCTGTATCCAGAAGCTGGTGGACAAGAAGCTCAAGCTAGTCAACGTAGTCCAGTCATGCTCATCCGCCGGATTCTCCCGTGCCAACGACGGGGCTTCAACATGTGGGAGTTTGATCCGACGCAGCACCAGACTTTGAATGGGCTCTTCGACACTACGTATGAAGAGGTCTGGAAGGTGCTGTTCAAGGGCGCCGAGGCTCCCGCTCCACTATCGAAGATTGCGGATTCAGCTCGCAGCGTCCAGCTGACGAGGTAAGTGATATTGTCCTTTACGGGACGCTTGTTATTCATAGTTTGACTCTATGCGGGATATAAACTCCCTTTCCTTTGACAGGACTGGCTGAAGAAGGCCGCACAGGCTATCTGTCCGGCCCCATTGCCAGAGGACCCAGCTGATGCCCGCCTAACGGGGCTGCTGGCTCCGGCACCCCACGTGGTGCCGGAGAAGAAGGCCAAGAAGAAGGCCACGGGGACACGGAAGAGTTCCCGTTTTCAGGTGCTATCGGACAATGAATCCGAGGCCGACTCCTCCACCAAGGCGAGGAGGAGAAGAAGAAAGCCTCTCCCCCAGCGGGGGGAGGGAAGAAAAGGAAGGCCTCCCCAACAAGGGAGGCCGAAGGGTCCAAGAGGGGAAAAACTCTTCCCCCGGACTGTTCCGCCAACGCCAGTGACGACGACAAGGACTGGCCTCCAAGGGCCAAGCCTCTGGAGAGATCCTAAGTATCCGGACTCCCGAATAACTTCAAGGTTTTCGTTTTCCGCCACATTATGTCTTTCTAATGCCGCATACAACCCTGCAGTCCGCCTAAGGATGATCTGCCCACTTTGTCGAGCGGGTCCTTAGGGGCGTCGGATATGGATTCTCTTCCGACTGCCTCTACCCCCCGTGATGCGGACGATGCCGAGGTGGGATCCCAGGAAGGGACCCACCAGGAGGAGAGGGCCCCGGAGGTGTCGCAGGACAACCTCCCGGACTTTGCACCGGACTCAGCCCCGGAACCCATAGTGGCTCCGGAGTCTGGCGGGCGACCCCTTCATAAGAAGGGCAAGACCGCGACGCCGGCTGCCTCCGTCCAACCGGAGGTGCCGGATAATTTGCTGGAGGCGCTCAACGGCGCCTCCATCGAAGAGGAACACCGCACTGTTATGAGTGCGGTGATTCAGAAGGTTCAGCTCGCCAAGAGCGGGTTGACCGAAGCCTGCAGCAGCCTTCTACAGGCTTTGAGGTAAGAATTTCAATATATGTAAAATGGTACCGCATAGACAGTAGCCCCTGATGCTCGGTTCGGTGTTCGGAAAGAAAAGCCGGACTGAGGATCTTTAGAAAGATAAACGCAGGAATCATGAAAATATGTCAATATGGGATTGCAGGCTGTGCTGCTGACCTCTGCCGTACTGACTGCAGAGGTCAATACTTTGAAGGAAAACCTCGAGCGGTCCGAGAACGAGCTCGGCCATGCCAAGAAGCAGCTCGAGGAAAAATAAGGTGAGTAATACCTTATGAAAATTGTACCTTACAGAAAAGGATTTGGTTGCAAGAAAAATGACAAGGATAACTGGGGTATTGCAGGGGCCACTAACGAGGTGGCGACCCTGAAGGAGGCGGTGGCCGCGGCCGAATGCAATGCGGCTGCGGAGCGCACCGAGCGAGAGAAATAGGAGGCGCGGGTGGCGGAGGTACAGCAAGAGCTCCAGGATCTCGTGAGGAAACATGAGAGCCTGGAGCGTGACTCGAAGACTCGAGAGTCTGAGCTTGCAACGGCTCTTGAGAGTGCCAAAGCCGCTAAGGCCGAAGCCTACAAGGCCCTCCAGGAGATAGAGGCGGTGAAGAAAATAGCAGCGGGTAAGGCAGTTTTCATGCAAAGTAAGCATGTGAGTGTTAATTACCTGTTGCTTACCCGAATTCGGAGCTCTCCAGGAGCATTCGCAGATCTTCCCCGCAGCGTGTCCGATGCTGCCGCATTCTACCGGGCCGAGGAGGGGAGCTCAACGGAGAAGGTCTTCTGGTCTCAGTATGCTGAGGCCGGACATCCGGTGCCCCTTAGCGACCAGCTGAAGCAGCTGGTCGAGCTCCACAAGGCGGCCGAACAGGCCATGAAGGGCCTCATAGTTTGGCTGTGGCCTAAGGAGGGTATGCCTGGGAGCTACTTCGGCCTGGTGCGGCGGCTGGTGGACGCGTACCTGTGGGTTGAAGTTATCAAGCACTCCGCCTGTATCGAGGGTGCACGTCAGGCCCTTGCCCGCGCAAAGGTGCACTGGGGCAAGATGGATGCCCAGAAGGTTGTGACGGACCCCCCACCAGAGGGCAAGGAGCATCGCACGCCCGAGATGTATTATAGGAGTGTGCTGAAGGGCGCCCGCACTATTGCGGGTGAGTGCTCCAAAGATGTAATATTTGAGTAGACTCGCATTTTGTTATCCTGTGCGCTGAAAACTTGGTTCATATGCGCTAAGCAACGCTTGTTAATTTAAAATATTACCTTCTGTGCGGCTGTTTATCAAATCTGAGAGATGGCAAGTCATCGGCTTCAGCCCCCATGCCACGAGTGCTGGGGTGTTCGGGATAAACTCAAGCGCTCTTATTCCCATTTTTGGGTCCATCTAGGGAGGCGCTCAACACAACGAACAAGGCAACCGGACTTATAATGCTTGAACACTCTCACTTAGCCATAGAATTCTATAATTTTAAATTTTGGCGAAGCCCCTAGTTTTTGGAAGGCCGAATTTGGGGCGCTATCCACGCCTTTGGCCGGATAGAATTCGGCTCCTTGCTCGAAGCGGCATAAGTCTTTAGAGACTCGCAAAGAACCTCTCGAACAGTGACCAGCTCTCGCCTCATCATGACGGTCAGTTTTAGCTTTCTCCACTGAGGCGTTAACCCAGCTCAACTGGGGCGCAATCGCAGTGGTTCTCCCAGTGCTACCTTAGCCGATAAAACGGAACGTAAGGTACCAAAACATGGGAGCCGGGCAAACCCAACTATTGACCCAAGAACATGATTCGGAGCCGATGCATATAATGCTATAAGTTCGGGCTGCCGCACTTGTGAAAGTGTTCGGACTTATCACACCATAACGCGGGAAACATAAGCCCCTGGTGTATTTAGCCGTACCAAAACGTACGGATGCAACATGTCATAGATGAACATATGTGTAAGAAAGAAATGCAATGAGAAGCAAAAATGTGATGCATTGCTTTATTCAATAAAAACTGTTGTAAGTGCAGGACGATACAAGTGGTGCGGTAAGCAAGGGATGGGACTGTTTAACATGTCCCCCTCCAGGGGTAGGCTACGGAATAATGCATAAAACAGATTTAATGCTCAAGATGGAGACTACCTGGATTTTCGTTGTAGCCTTTCTCCTTCCCTCGCTGTTGCATCGTGGGTTCGGCATGTCTGCTGCCGGACAGGGCCTCTGACGAACGGAGTCCTGTAGGTAAAAAATAAAAGGAAAAGAAAAAGAAACGACACACTTAAGAGCCCCTGGTGCGGTTGAGCCGCAGTCTGGGCTTATCATGGTCGAGCCCCTTGCCCCGTGCCCATGGTATCTTCAGGGCGTAATGGAGTATGCGAAGGGTCTGTCTTAATGTTTTACAGGGGCTGGGGTTGGGGCCACACTGCTACGCATGCTCGGAACGTGCCAGGTGGTCGTGTTGTAGGTTACTCCGGGCACGCTTAGCTGTGTCTGGCCGCTTGGCAGCCGGAATCGAGAATTGCCTTAAAAGGCTGCTTTGTACTTCTGCCGTGAGAGCCGCTGTATGTTCCTCCGTTCGGAGGGAGCGTTCAGTGTTTCCGTTGACCGTGATGACTCCTCTAGGGCCTGGCATCTTGAGCTTGAGGTATGCGTAGTGCAGCACCGCGTTGAACTTTGCGAACGCGGTACGTCCGAGCAAGGCATGATAGCCGCTGCGGAACGGGACTATGTCAAAGATTAACTCCTCGCTTCGGAAGTTATCCGGGGATCCGAAGACCACTTCTAGTGTAACTGAGCCTGTACAATTGGCTTCTACACCTGGTATGACGCCTTTAAAGGTCGTCTTGGTAGGTTTAATCCTTGAGGGGTCTATGCCCATTTTGCACACCGTGTCCTGATAAAGCAGGTTTAGGCTGCTACCGCCGTCCATCAGGACTCTGGTGAGATGAAATCCATCGACGATTGGGTCTAGAACCAATGCGGCGAACCCACCATGGCGAATGCTGGTGGGGTGGTCCCTTTGGTCAAAGGTGATCGGGCAAGAGGACCATGGATTGAACTTCGGGGCAACTGGCTCCATCGCGTATACATCCCTGAGTGCACGCTTCCGCTCCCTTTTGGGTATGTGCGTGCCATATATCATGTTCACCGTACGCACCTGTGGGGGGAAACCCTTCTGTCCTCTATTGTTCGCCGGTCGGGTCTCTTCCTCGTCGTCACTATGTAGCCCCTTGTCGCTGTTTTCGGCAATTAACTTGCCTGCCTGCTTGAACACCCAACAGTCCCTATTGGTGTGGTTAGCTGGCTTTTCAAGGGTGCCATGTATCTGGCACAAGCGGTCGAGAATTCAGTCCAAATTGGACGGACCCTGAGTTGTTCTTTTGAATGGCTTTTTCCGTTGACCGGGTTTAGAGCCTCTGAATCCGGCATTGACTGCCGTATCCTCACTGTTATCGCCGTTAATGCGGCGTTTGTTTTTGTAGCGACGCGACCTGCCACTACGGTCCTTGATATCCGGACTGCCAGAATTTTTGTTGAGGTTGTTGCTGCATGCTAGCCAGCTGTCCTCACCCGCACAGAAGCGGGTCATGAGTGATGTAAGGGCTGCCATGGATTTCGGCTTTTCCTGTCCCAGGTGCCGGGCAAGCCACTCGTCGCGGATGTTATGCTTGAAGGCCGCGAGGGCCTCGGCATCCGGACAGTCGACGATTTGGTTTTTCTTGGTTAAGAACCGTGTCCAGAATTGTCTGGCCGATTCGTCTGGCTGCTGAATTATGTGGCTTAGGTCATCTGTATCTGGTGGTCGCACGTACGTGCCTTGGAAGTTATCAAGGAATGCGGCTTCCAGGTCCTCCCAACTCCCGATTGACTCTGCTGGCAAGCTGTTAAGCCAGTGCCGGGCTGGTCCTTTAAGTTTGAGTGGGAGATATTTGATGGCGTGGAGATCGTCTCCGCGGGCCATGTGGATGTGGAGGAGATAGTCCTCGATCTAGACCGCGGGGTCTGTTGTGCCATCATAAGATTCAATATTGACGGGTTTAAACCCTTCTAGGATTTGATGATCCATTACCTCATCTGTGAAGCACAGTGGGTGTGCGGCGCCTCTGTACTGGGCGATATCGCGACGGAGCTCAAAAGAGCTTTGTCTGTTGTGTTCGGCCCGGCCGGACTTACTGTGTCCGGGGTGACGGTGATCTTCACGTATCATGGGGCGCCCACGTGATCCATAGATCGATCTTGACTGTCTTGCCTTATCCTCCAATATGTCTCGCAGGTCCGGAGTGTTCCCCTGTGGCCTTGTGCTTTTCGAGCGATGCCGGGGTACGGGTATAGTGAAGGGCCTTGAGGCTTCTCTATCGCGACCACGGGGTGGTCGATCAGCCGTATTGTCTCCTGGTGAAGCGGGATCATATGCCTCCACCTCTAATTGGGGGAGCATCTTACGTTTGGGGTAGCTTTTGGAGGGGCGTTTGAGTTCATGCTCTTCGGCCGCGAGGACTTCGGTCCATCTGTCGGCTAGCAGATCTTGATCAGCTCTAAGCTACTGCTGCTTTTTCTTGAGGCTGTTTGCCGTGGTCATAAGCCTGCATTTGAAACGCTCCTGTTCGACGGGATCCCCAGGCACGACGAATTCGTCGTCGTCGAGGCTTGCCTCGTCTCCGGAGGGAGGCATATAGTCCTCTACCTCTTCTTCGGCCGCTCTCTCATGAGGGTTGGCGTCCCCCTCCTCCTGTGCTTGATCTTGCTGGAGTGGGTTGTCTTCGGCGCTATCCGGTGTATTATTGTCTCCGGTGCCGGAATCCTCATTCTTGCTATGGCGGGATTTAGAGCGGCGCCGCTGACGCCGGCGCTTGGGCTGTTTCTTGGAGGGGTCATCCTCCGCTATTCCTTCGCCGTTCCCATCCTTTGGGATATCCACCATGTATATGTCGTATGAAGAGGTGGCTTTCCAGTGCCCGGTGGGTGCTGGTTCTTGGTCGTCTCCGGCATCGTCGTCCATACCGTTGATGTCCTCAGAGTCGTAATCTAGCATGTCGGTTAGGTCGTCGACAGTGGCTACCAAGTGGGTGGTGGGTGGGCTCTGAATTTCTTTGTCGTCTGTATCCCAACCATCCTGGCCGCAGTCCGGCCAGGCCTCTCCTGATAACGAGAGGTACTTTAGCGAACTCAAGATGTCGCCAAAAGGTGAGTGTTGAAAGATGTCCGCCGTGGTGAACTCCATGATCGGCGCCCAATCGGATTCGACTGGAGGGGGCGCGGGAGGTCTGGAGTCCGGCACCTCGGAGTCACGAGCTTCATGGGGGACAAGATCGGTGTTCGGCTCTATCGCCGTAGAGGTTGCAGCCCCCGAGGTGGTGTCTAGCCATCCATCCTTGGTCTGCGCAGCCGGCTCCGAGTCGAAGATCAGAGCGGGTTCGAGTGCGGCCTCCAGGGTACTGTCCGGCTCCAGAGCTAAATCATGCCCATCGTGACAGTACGGCACGCACGGCTGTGGCTCGAATCCGTCGAGGATCAAGTCCCCGCGGATGTCAGCCGTGAAGTTCAAACTTCCAAATCTGACCTGACGGCCAGGGGCGTAGCCTTCGATCTGCTCTAGCTGGCCAAGCGAATTGGCCCGCAGTGCGAAGTCGCCGAATACAAAGATCTGTCCGAGGAGGAAGGTCTCACCCTGGACTGCATCGTCGTTGATGATCGAAGAAGCCATCGAGCCTATCAGTGACGACACAGAGGAGCTCTCAATGAAAGCACGAATGTCGGTGTCAAAACCGGCGGATCTCGGGTAGGGGGTCCCGAACTGTGCGTCTAGGCGGATGGTAAAAGGAGACGAGGGACACGATGTTTTTACCCAGGTTCGGGCCCTCTTGATGGAGGTAAAACCCTACGTCCTGCTTGATTAATATTGATGATGTGGGTTACAAGAGTAGATCTACCACGAGATCAAGGAGGCTAAACCCTAGAAGCTAGCCTATGGTATGATTGTTGTTCGTCCTATGGACTAAAGCCATCTAGTTTATATAGACACCGGAGAGGGCTAGGGTTACACAGAGTCGGTTACAATGGTAGGAGATCTACATTTCCGTATCGCCAAGCTTGCCTTCCACGCCAAGGAAAGTCCCATCCGGACACGGGACAAAGTCTTCGATCTTGTATCTTCATAGTCTTGGAGTCCGGCCGATGATGATAGTTCGGCTATCCGGACACCCCCTAGTCCGGAACTCCCTCACCCACATTTCAGACAAGCGCGTCCCAAAGTTTGAGATCCCCCCTCCCCCTCCATTTCCCATTCATACACCATCGACGCCACAACAATCTCCCCACCGCGACCAGGCTCCTCCGTCCGCCACCCCATCCTCAACCTTGCCGGAGCCGCTACCTCTACCCCATCGTCCACTACAAGAGATGGACGTCTCTCATCCATGGCGCTGGACCAGGATCCTTTCATCGCCTCCTCTCGTCCACCTTGTCGTTGCCGCTCCTACGACTGCCTCGTCCACGGCAACATGACTTATCCCCCGACCCGGCCGTCTGCCATCTATAGTCTTCTTCTGCGCCGCCGAAAGCCATCGCACCCGCAGCACCCTCTATGTATCAGTGGGGGCCTACACATCATCGCAAGAGAGGTGGTACTCGTTCATATATGCTTAAGTTATTGGTCTCACCCAGAAAATAGATCTAACTTGTTTACTGTTCTTTTCTTGTCTGTACCATATCGTAGTGGCTAGTTGAAAGCAAAGATAGGTTGCGAAGTAGCCTTTGTCAGGTTTGCAAATTCAGATCTGCCATGGCACAGTCAATATACTCGTAAAGCTTATGGTTTTCTCCCTCTATATTCACTACCATCATCGTAGGTACTTCGTGTCGTGCTAGCACTGCTCCTCTAGACCTCAACCCATCAAGCGAAACAACATGCCAATCATAATTCCAAAGCTTAGTTGTTGATATACGAATCTGATATGAAGCTCATGTATTACTAAAACAAAGAATGTTTAATTAGTCACCTAATGTTCCTATATTTGTTTCGAAAAGCATGTGTGCCACATACCGGTGGACCTACAGTTAAAATATTGGGCGGCCCAGATGGCTTAGGATACAGGGGATCACAAATTTTGGTACAAATTTACCTTCACTCCTTTGTATATTGGACTAGGGTTGGGCGGGCCGTGGCATTGTTTTGTTCTTGTGTAGATCTTTCTTGTCGTAGCAGCAATACAAGCACATATGGTCCAGCTAGTTCCACTTTCCTAATTTTACTCTTGATGCTTAGGGTTTTCCCCTTTTATCTACTCTACTATGATCTGCGTAGGTGTTTTCTGTCGTACTAGCAGTACTCCACCCTTCAGGTTAAACAACACAACACTCATAATTCTAAAGCTTAGTTATTAAAATATGATTGTGATATGATACTAATATTAGTTAACAGACACATTTAATTGGTTAGCTAAAGGTCCCGCTTGAGTTTCCAAATACATGTCGCGACACATAAAGAGACAGCAGAATTGCATTTCTTTGTCACTTGTTGACTATACTTCCTTGTCCATACCAAATCTTAGTTGTTATTTCAAAGCAAATATCGGTTGCTAACTACCATTTGCGCGGTTACAGCATCAGATTTGCCATCCCACTGCCACAGCCAACACTATACTCATCATGCTTACGGTTTCCGCATTTTTTGCTGACCACGATCAGCCAACGTGGTTCGTATCGTAATAGCACTGCTCCACCCATCGAGCTAAACAAGCTTAGTTGTACAAATTTGAATATGATATTATGCTCATATTAGTAAAACTGAGACATGTTTAATTGGTCAGCTAAATGTTCCTAGTTTAGTTTAGAAATGCATGTGAGCCACATATGGAGAGACCAGAAGGAATAGTATTTCTCTATGCACTCTGGTTCATCATGGGTGGGCAATAGACATTGTATAGAATACCTTGTAATATCTTCATTCTGCTTGCTCTTCCGCTCTTCTTTAACATGATCCTCTTCTCTTCTTTAATAAGTATGTTCCTTGTTGGGAAGAGTAGCAGAGACATTTGCGGTCGACTGGTCAGGTCGAGTTGTTCTCCCTTAGCATATTTTGAGTCGGAAAAGCCAGGTCGACTTGTTCTTCTTAACTATATGTTGAAGTTGTCATCTGCGAACTATCATCACTTCTGGAGCTCTCATATTTTGAGTGGTAGGCCACATTATATTAATGCACACACCAAATTACAGCATGCATGGCATCTCTCAAAAGAATTCCAGAGATAGCACAAAGGGGTTTACAGGGAGGCAGTATTGGATTAGAATCAGTTCTGCATTACAAAGATAATCTCACTTGTTTTTATGTTTTCATGTATGTTAGGTATTGAACATGATCAAAATGAATACGAGAATGGGTGCACGAGAGGAATATTACGGAACAATCCACTGGCTAACAAACTTGGCATGGTGGAGGATGGCCTATCTTATTCACCCGTCAAGGTGCTTGCTCTAACTTGGCAAGGTTGTATTGGTCGCACATATTTTGCATATGACCTCTTGCATTACTTCTACTTTGTTACACCATCTGCTTAGTTTAAGCATCATATATGAGTATATGTCATACCTATCCATTTTCTGTACCTATTCCATGTGTCATCATACTATGTTTTTCCAGTCAAATGTTGTTCTTCTGTAATAGATGTCCAAAAGGAAGAAGGTGAGTGCAGATCCTCAAGCAGTACAAACTAGGTATTTGGAAGAGGTAATGATACATGTTAAATCAGATAGATCAGCAACCACAGAAAACACAGGCCCAATTGTACCACACTTTACCCCTACTCCACTTGCCAAACCCCTATTAGAACTGCAGAGAGCCTAGCATCAGGTATTGTCTATGATATCAATTCAAAATTTGAACTCCTAAATTTCTGCATGTGCCTTACCTTCTCTCTTGTATGAAAACTAATTTCAGATGAATCTCCTTGCTCAAAGGATCATAGGATCTCACAACAATACTGGGCACTGCATTGCTCTTGTTAGTACCTCTAGCCCTTTATCAGCATATTTACACTCATTGCTATTTGATTATGTAGCATCACTGTAAATGTTTGCTTCTTTATCCTTCCTTTGCTCGAAATTATAAGATCTATAATTTCTCTTAGATAAATGTATAATTAACACAATGGTTATGAAGTTTTGGATTGCTCATGTATGTACCTGTTGTCATGTACTCCCTCTGTATCGAATTAATTGTTGATCAATTGGATGTATTTAGAACTTAATAGTGCTAGATACATCCAGTTGAGCGACAAGTAATAACGAACGGTGGTGGTATTACTGTACTTGCATCATGAGATAGTTGATTGTCTAGCATTACTCTGCATCTTATCTGCCTGCCCTCCACTTCCTCCAAATTGTCAGATCTACATTTACTCTTACCAAAATGTTGAATAAAGCCAATGCCACTGCACAAATTGATGTCTGCATTCCTCTTGTCAGTACCTTTTACCCTGTAACGCTATACTTAATTAATTACTATTTGATTATGTATCATCAGTCTGCACCTGAGCTTCATTATCCTCTATTTCTTCCAATATTATTTGATCTATATTTACTCTTTGCAAAATGTAGAATAATGGCAACGCTTATAAAGAAGTTTCTTTGGGAATTTATTGAATTATCCTTCCATCGACATGGAGAAGGGCTCTGTCCAGCCCGTGTTAACATGCAATATAGATTCATCCTTCTCAAGCCTTCAAACTTTGTTCTAGTATAGATTTGGATAGGCATCATTTCCTCCACTGTTGTTTACTTTGTTGTTTACATCGGATTGGATGTTTGCAACAACTACCAGTTTTAAATTGTAGTTGTAAAAACATGTTCCTTATGCATAATAGATCCATTTATTTGCTTATATAATTGTGAAACCTGTTACGTGTCTCCTTGTTTCTCTTTCAGTGTCATATCTCTTATGCCATGCAGAACTTTAGGTAAGATAGTCTTGAAGAGAGCGAGATGACCCCAAGGTCTTGTCTTGATGAAGACAGAGAGTTGAAGCTACTCACCAGCAGTTGTGAGACAACCTCTGTGAAGTCGCTGCCTGAATCAGTTCGACTTCTTCAGTCTCAACTTAAAGCGGAAAGGCTTGCTTTAGCTAAGCTCCAACTATATGTCAATGATGCAATGAAGACCTCAGAGGACTGCCTTGTGCACTTTGGTGCTATACAGCTAGGGATGGAGCATCTATCATTGACACAACTAAGGTCTCATCAGCTTGTTCAGCTGCTTGCGGTGCCCGTCCCGGCAAGGCCTAATGCCTTCTGAAGTGATCTCAGTTTTGTATGTTCTTTTGTCAGCGCATTTATATGCATTGGTGGCGACCTTTAACGCCCAGTGTATGTAATCCGCGGTCATGTTGCGCTTTATTATCACTGGTGGTGAAGTTTGATTCCTAGTGGATGTAATATGCCGTAATTTCATTATTGTATAGTCTAGGTTTATTCTTGGTCAGTATGTTGTAATTTAGGCCGTAAGGTTCAATGGATCTCAATGTTGTTGGTCTTCAGGCCGTCTCGTTACTCATATGGGCCAAAATGTGGGCCTATAATCATATTGTGCCATTAGCAGGTCTAAACGTATAGTAGTTTTCCGCCTTTAACAGATCGAGTAAAGTTCTGGCCAGTTGGACCAGAGAATACCATGGGCTTTTAACAGGCTAAAAACTAGATTGGGCTAGCGTTGAGCCAAAAAATTCACAGGCCAATACAGGCCAAAACTGCATAAGGCCCATGTTTGGCCCAAATAGGACGAGCCGTTAATAGGCCAAAATATATCTCGGGCCCTGTTTGGCCCAATAAAATTATGGGTTTTAAGCAGGCCCGTATCAACAAGGGCCATAGGCCCAACGTGTCATGGGTCATTATCAGATGGGCTGTAAGCAGGCCGGATTCAACATGGGTCGTAATTAGGCCCAACTGTTACATGGGCCATTAACAAGCCGATAGGCAAGTTGGGCCGAAATTTATTCATGAAGATTACGGGCCATTAAGAGGCCTAAAGTTACTTCGAACAAGAAATAGCCCAGTTTCTGCATGGGCCATTAAATGGCCTAAAGTTAAGCGGGCCGACAACGTCCCAGATGCACCACGGGCCGCTAATAGGCCGAAACTATTATCGGGGCGAACTGGTAAACGGGCATTTAACATGCTTACAAACCTGGCTTAGAATGGGTCCAAAAGAACAGAGGCCTGTTAATGGGCCTGATCTGATATGGGCAGTAATTTGGCCCAAAACACAGCAGGCTATAAATGGGCCTGATCTGATATGGGCCTCAATTTGACCCAAAACATGGCAGGCTATTAACGGGCCAGCCCACTAGTGTGGGAAAAAATATGGCAGGCCTTTAGCTGGGCCAGCCTTTTTTTCCTTAAATGGGCCACTGTTGGGTCATGCCACGTGTCGACATATCATAGGCGTCTTCTATCCATTGTAGGGATGTCATCTGTCCCAATGACGAGCTAACACGTGTTTCCTTTAGCAAATGAGAATTGTACACATGGAAAATCCCCATTGGTCGGGGTTGTTAACGGGTTATCGGATCCAAACCGGAACCCAATAGCTTAACGATGACCCATTACGGTGGATGCCACATGTCGGTCACCCTTGACGAAAGCACTTCTATGACGCGCGATTTATCGTCATGGAACACTTCTACGACAGCACAGGTATGACTATCTTGATTCTGTCATAAAATCGTCACGGATGTACATGCATGACAAAAAATGTGACCTACTGTGACAGACACGTATCATAACAGAAGTGTATTTTTTTAGTGTAGGAGCCCTAAATTTAGGATTAGTATCACACCGACAAGCCAGGCAGTCGGCTTTGCATCATGAATTGGTGCAGTTTGATCTTGTGCAGGCGGGAAATTCCTTGATGTCGAGTGTGTGAGTACCACCCTATGCTCCAAGAACGCATCCTCCTGGTCGCCCATCAGTTCTCTTGTTCCCTGCTACTTCTCCTAACATCACCATCAAAGTTTTTCTAGGAAAAATGCATGGATAAAAAGAGGATTGCAGTGACAATAATTTTGGTTGTCATTTCTATCTGTAACAGATATCATCCACACAAAAAATTCTACTGAAGTTTACTCTATGTAAAAAAATGATTAAGGTTTAATTCATAAAAACATGTGGAAGTTTGCATGGGAAATTCTGCAGTCTATTTGATTATGCCAAGATGTACATAATGACTGTTCTTTATTCTGTGCCTTCAGCACAATTTAAAATTACTATTTCACCATATGTCTAATGATTTTTTTCTTTGTTTACAGAAAAACTAATATGGAGGATATCTCAAGTTTCTTTGTGAACTTGTAGTGTTACTATACTTGAATTTGTACATTACCTTGTTATCAGTTTATGTGTATGTGTGTTGGTAACCACTACTACTAGCTACCAATCTAACCGTTGTATTAGTGTAGCTGCTCTAAGTAATTAATCCCTTTGTTGGGTGAATCTCATACTATTTGCTAGCTTTGGCATTATAAAAACAAAACAAGTTCACAAATTAAAAAAATTTATAAGTTTGACACTACATACTAGATAAGTTTGGAAAAAAGCTCAGACAAAAAAAATAACCCCACGAAAATTCAAATGGTAAAAGTTCAAGTTGTAAAATGAGGGAAGTCTAGAACATCATTTCAAAAAAATGCTCAGTTAGAGAAAAACAAAACATTTTCTTTTTGGAAAGAATGTCATTCATTTTAACAATATAAACCATGCAAGTTTTGGGATGATGATACTCGTAAACCGTTGAAAAGTTACTAGAAAAAGCGTACCAAAAAACAGAGTAAAGTCCAGTCTATGAAAACACGCTCAGTACAAACCCATACGGAGATCAGTTCAGGTACTATGTTTTCAGAACAATTCGAAATTACTCTCAAAAATACCTCAGTACAAATGCATACATAGATCAGTGCGAGTACTCTGTTTTTCGGACGGGAAGAGAACATGATGGGTCCTACCATATTCAAATTTACTCGTAAATGGTTGTGAATTTGAGAGAAAGTTAACCATGACTAAGTTTGGTATTTGGTAGCTTTCCAATGGTATATTATTTTCCCCATTTCAACAAACTATTAAAAAATCATGTTCAAAACCAACTTTCGTCATATTCGAATTGGAATTTAAATAGTAAGGAGTTAAAAAAACTTTATACACAAAAGTTGCGCATTGTCCATAACTTTCCAACGTCGTATCATTTGCATCAATCCGAAAAACCGTTCGCAAAATATTCGTGAAAATACTTTTTGCCCAAAATTTCATCGTCATCAAATTACTTTTATATCATGGAGAATTTGAAAAATATTATATATATGGAAGATGTGGATTTTTACCAGCTTTCCAATACCATATCATTTGCTCAATTCCAATAAACTGTTTGAAAATTAACTCCAAAATACTATTAACATTTTCGGTCTTGGAAAAAGTGGGGTTTTCAAAACCGCTCTTAAACCATGATGATTTTGCCAAAAAGTTCTATATGATTGTAATCAGATGTCAAGAGCTTTGCAATGATATATTACATGCACCGTTCCGATGAAAAAAAATCATGAATTTTTTTAACCAAAGAAGACGATATATATATATAGGACAACACTATTCTAATCCTGGGATTAGAATAGTTATTTGGATTAGAACCAACCCTATATAAGGTACGCTAGAGGTTCCTGAGATCAAAAAATGCCACCGAACAAAAAAAAAGAAAAAATCCCCACCTTACCTCCCCACGCCCCCACTCCCTCCCCGATCCAGCCACCATCCCCACGCCCCCACTCCCTCTCTGACCAGCCAGCCACCATCGCCGGCGCCGGCCAACCGCGGGATACGGCCACCGCGAAGCCGCCGCGCCGCCCCCGTCCTGAGAACCGGCCGCCGCGTCACTGCCGCCGCTTCCCTCCTCGGATTGCGCCGCTGCTCCCGTCACCGTCCATGGATCATACCGCCGCCGCCTTCCCTCCCCGGATCCCGCCTCCAAGCACGCCTCTGTTGGCCCTGCAACCAACTATGTCGCCGCCAGGCTCGCCTCCAATCGCGCCGTCATCGAGGCCCGACCTGCAACCGCGCCGCCGCCGAGGCCCGACCTCCAATCGCGTCGCCGATGGCCCCTAACAACCAACCACGCTGCTGTTGTGATCCTACCTCCATTGACTCCGCCGCCAGGCCCTAACAATAAAACAACGGCCTCCTGCAAACCACCACTTTCCCACCTGCACCATGCGCCATCCGCCTCCCCAACCAGTCCTGCTCATCTCCCGACTAACCACCACCTCCCCATCCGCCGGCCTCGACCTGCATATTCGGGTGGTCTCGACCTACAGCTGCAGGAGGTGCAACCAATTACAGTCGGCTCTGGTTTTTTGGCTTCTCAAAAATGAACTTGAGGGCAGTTTTAAATATGTAATGGATGAATTCGTTTGAGGCTTTGAGCAGCGTTGAACTGCATGTTGACGAGCGGTATGTAGGTTCATCCTCTTCTTTTGTTATGGACCTGGCGGTGCACATTACAGTAGTGAGTGGATGGTTTAAAATTTTAAAGGTTAGTGTCACTTTGATGGAGCATTCGGGATTCAGAATGAAAAAGTGCAGGCCTTTTTTTCTTTGAAAAATGCAAGCTTTGCCACCCTTTTTATGATGCTTATGGCCTGTGCATAGTCTATCACGTCAAACTAGGAGCAAGGAACACCTATCTTTAAAATATATTTTGTCCAATGCAGTATGCCACACTAATACAATGCAGTATTTGAACTTCGGTCAACTTCCTATTAGACACACTAATGCAATGCATATGACACTGCTTTCTTCAAGTATTTCTTGTTACAGTTCGGAATCTCTACTATCATGTTACAGTGATGCATTTCGTTGTCTTTAAAATTCACTGACAGTGCCCTATGCTAAAACACAGACTTCCCATGATGCTAAGGTGGACTTGAATGAGAGGAAGATTTTCTATATGAACATTTGAGGGGTAACAGTTTAGATAATGCTAGAATGCCCTATACTGACTGAACCTAGCTGTTGTTGGGATGCTATTCAGCATGGGATGTGATTTCCCTTGAGGTGTAGCGTAGCCATATATATGCATCTGCCGCTGTTGGATTTATTGCTCAGATGGTCGCTCAAGCTCAATACTGATTAGTACTTCCCCTCGATGTCTCATTTTTTTCTACATGCTCTCTAGGTCATCAAGTAAGAAAAAAAGTATGCCTCTAAGTTGCATGTGTTTATGCCACAAAAGAATAGTATGGTGCTTCATTTTGCCTTGATTTTTGTGAATCCACACTCTGCACAATGTTTCTCTTCTCTGACTCAATCAAAGTAAAAATATTTTGTTGCAGACAAAAATGAATGTACTAGCATACTCGAACTTCATAGATGCCCATTTTGTTTTGGCTTAAAAGACACACTGCTTTTTCATCATGGAGAATATGCATGTGTTTCGTTTAGTATACATTGAGAATGTTCGTTTGTTTTTCAGTTTGCTCCAGTAATCCTAGTTTTTTTAGGGCGTAATCCTAATATTTTGAATTTGACCTGTATGTATAATTGAGAAAGGTAAGTGTTGTTTCATTTAGTTCGCTCACCTATTTCTCTGTATACATTGAGAGAGTTAAGTGTCGTTTCATTTAGTTCTCTCACACAACCATGCACATCATTTCTTTTTCAGGCAAGAGGAAAAGGTGATGCTATCCCAGTCTAGCCCCGCGGCTGTAGGGAGGCCAAGCCCATCGCTGAGCTGCAGTCCACACCTCCTACATCCTGCCCCACCCGCCCTTTGCAGTGCCCTGACCCACCGCGTGTAGATGCCATTTCACCGCCATTTAAATTTCCAACACTATTCGCAGCTCCAGCATGTAGTTCGTCGTGATGCTCCTGGAGGTTCAAATTTTTTGTGTTGTTGCATCTGACCCTGATGCATTTTCTTTCTTTTGATGTGCCATTTGATGCATAGTTATCATTGGATGCCCATAACATGTGATGTGTAGGGTGTTTGTGTTAGAAATCCCGAGAGATTTGTTCGCGTATTTTGTGGTGATGGATAGAGAGATTCATTCTTCATTTATGTAGAAGTTTACATTTAAATAATTTAGTGGTTCGGTGTTTATCAAAAGCCGCTCTTTTGATTGTACTTCTCAAAGCAGGGATCGGAAATGCACTCTGGTCTTTTGTTTGTGTGATTTGGCCTCTAAATTATACAAGCTGATGATGAACTTCATTTCTAAATTATACAAGCTGATGATGAACTTCATTTACATCTATGAGTGTTTTCTAAGCACATGCATTAGCAGTCAGAGCCAGAGTGTTCTCGTGTTTTTTTTGTTGCCACGTATAGGCAGCTTCTCTCTGTTCCTGTGGCACAAACGCCTAGCTGAAGAGAAATTCAAAGAAGCTCGATCCATTCTCGTTTCTCGCCCCACCCGATTAGCTTCAATGCAAATTTGTGTATATCTGGTTGCATGAAAAGGTCCTTGTGCAAGATACATGTGTCGCTGTGTGCAGAAGTTCTCATTTTGGATGCCATACCATGCACGAAATGTTTGCTCATGTGCTAGTGCCATGGAAAAGTTGGAGCTTTTTTGAGTTGTCCTTTGTGTAATACTATTACATTGAAGTTCAAATTAAAAAAATGATCATTTCAAAAATTATAAAAAAGCTTTCCCCGTTTCTAAAAAAAGCCTATAGGTTCAGATTACAAAGACGAATAAGTTCAATGCTTATTACAAACCCAACGAAGGTCAAATAAAAAAAAGCATCTCAAACAATTTTATAAAAAAAGATTTTCTCTCTAAATAAACCTAGAAGTTCAAATTTAAAAATGGAGCGGCTCGATGTCTATCAAAAAGTTGGATTTTTTTTTTCATTACTAAAAGAAATAAAACCAGGAAGTCCAAATTAAAAAGAAGGAGAAGTTCAATAATTATAGAAAACTCAGATTTTCCTCATTATTAAAGAATGGAAACAAGAAGTTCAAAAATTAAATAACAAGAAGTTCAACTTTTAAAAATAGAGCGCTTCAAAATTCATAATAAAGGATTAAGAAATTCTGGTTAAAATTCATAAAAAATTCAGATATTTTTACGTAACCGAGAAAAGTTCAGATTGATAACTGCGAGAAGTTCACGTACTACACGGTGTGCATTTTGTAATAAAAAAAGAATGAAAAAAGCAAACGCTGAAAGTTTTGTTGCTACAAGTTCAAGTGCTGAGCCCGAGAAAATTCAAAAATTCATCTGAGAGAGGTTGAACAAAAAAATGTGACAGAAGTTCAAGGTGAAAAGAGCGGGAAGTTCAACTACCACATTGAATGCGTTTCACATAAGAATATAAGAATAGAAAAAACAAAAGGCTTAAAAGGTTTGTTGCAAGAAGTTCAAGTGCTCTGTCTGGGGAAGTTCAAAAATTCTTGCGAGAGAGGTTCACCTTGTATTTCCATGTTCAATTTTTTCCGTATAAAAATTGAATACAATTCTTTACTCAAAATATAAAAACGTGAAGTTCAAATTGAAATAACAGAGAAGTTAAGAGTTTATTAAAACATAGGATTTACCTGTTCAAAAAATAGAAAACACAACACCATTTTTTGCACTTCTAAAAACAACTCATAAACGAAAAAAATAGTTGCTAGAAGTTCAAGTGCTCGGCGAGGAAAAGTTGAAAAATTCTTCTGAGAGAGGTTCACCGTGTATTTAGATGTCCAAAATACATAAAAATATGTTATTTTTTGTGTTTTAAAATAATTCTCTCAAACCAGAGAGAAGTTCAAAGTGATAACAACCGGAAGTTCACGTACTACATAGTGTGTATTTCATATAAGAAAAAGTACAAAAAAGTGAAACAGGGTGAAGTTCAAATAGAGATGCCCCAGAAGTTCAATTACTTCACGTAGTGCAAAAAACACCACGTAAAAAATCAGCACGTCAAAAACAAAGTGAAGTTTGAACAGACACGTCCTAGAAGTTCAACTACTTCACCCAGTGCAAAAAACAACACGTTAAAAACAGCGTGAAGTTCGAACAGACATGCACGAGAAGTTCAACTACTTCACGCAGTGTATTTCCATTCGAGATGAAGTAAAAAATCATGATCTCGTCATTTTCTAATTTACTTCAAAACTATAGGAAATCATTTGTGTAAGTTCAAGTCCTTGGTCGAAGAAAGTCAAAAAATTTATTGTGAGAGAGGTTTGTACAAAAGAAATATTGTTTGTGTGACATCGATGAATGTATGAGAAATTTACAAATGAAAATACGTCACGGAAGTTCAACGTGAAAACAGCTGGAAGTTCACCTACTACACTGAATGAATTTCAGATGAAAAACTTTTAAAACCGTTGTGAGTATGAAAAAATGATCAACACGGGAAAGTTGCGTGTCTACAGCAGCTTTCCATCGGTATATCACTTGCTCAATACCGGTGAGTGTTCCGGTGCGTGGATGGAGAGCTACAAGCAAAAAAAGTACGTGAAAAACAGAGTGAAGTTCAGGTACACGCACCGAGAAGTTCGGGTACTTCACGCGATGCATTTTTCGCGAATCTATTTCACGGTAGAGGAAGAAAGAATGATCCTGCCGTTTTCAGAATTACTTGAAAATGGCTAGGAATAAGAGAAAACAGTCAACATGAAAAAGTTTCACATTTTCCGTAGCTTTTCAGCGGTATATTATTTGCGCCATTCCGATAAAGTACATAGAAAGTACGGCGAAAATACGTTTTTTTTCCATTTTCGAAACTAACTTAAAATCGTAAAGAACCGGGAGAAGTAATACATACCAAAAAGTTTCGCACTTCTTCAAGCTTTCCAACGCCATATCATTTGCTGCATACGGACGCACGGTTAAAAAATTAGCTTGAAAATACAAACTCGGTAGGACTTGGATCATTTTCTAAATTACTCTTAAACCATTCAAAATTAGAAAAAAAACTTTCAAGATGAAAAAGCAGCGCATTTTCATAAGCTTTCCAACGCCATACCATATGCCTCCATTGGATTAGCTGTTTAGAAATGACATCGAAAAAACGAACTCAGCTGTTCGGTTTACGAAATTTTACGTTTTTTCAAATTACTCTTTTACCATAGAGAATTAGAAAAAACTTTCAACATGTTGAAGGAGCGTTTTTGCAGCAGCTTTCCAATGCCATATTATATGCCTCATTCTGATAAACGGTTTAGAAATGCGAACGAAAATACGATTCACGTTTTTTGTGAGAAGAAAAAACGATTTTCAAAACTGCTCTTAAACCGCTTATATTTTGCCAAAAATTTAAGTTGGACCATGATACTAGTGTCCATAGCTTTACAACGGTATATCGCAAGCCCAATTTGGGCAATGTTGTCGGAAGTTCAACCGAGTTCACAGGGAAGTTCAATGTACTACTAGCGGGGCAGGTCAGGTTGTGATCAGAATATTATTCATATTCTGATCACAACCTGACCTGCCCCGCTAGTACTACGTTGAACTTCCCTGTGAACTAGGTTGAACTTCCGCCAACATTGCCCAAATGGGGCTTGCAATATACCATTGGAAAGCTATGGGCACCAGTATCATGACCCAACTTAATTTTTTGGCAAAATGTAAGCGGTTTAAGAGCAATTTTGAAAACCGTTTTTTCTTCACACACAAAATGTGAACCATATTTTCGATCGCATTTCTAAACCGTTTATCAGAATGAGGCATATAATATGATGTTGGAAAGCTACTACAAAACCGCTACTTCCACATGTTGAAAGTTTTCTCTAATTATCTATGGTTAAAGAGTAATTTAAAAAAACGTTAAATTTCACAAACCAAACAGCCGAGTTCGTATTTTCAACGTCATTTCTAAATGGCTAATCCAATTGAGGCATATGATATGGCGTTGGAAAGCTTATAAAAATGTGCTACTCTTTCATTTTGAAAGTTTTTTCTAATTTTGAATGGTTTAAAAGTAATATAGAAAACGGTATAAGTCCTACCGAGTTCGTATTTTCGAGCTAATTTTTTAACCATGCGTCCGAATGCAGCAAATGATATGGCGTTGGAAATCTTGAACAAATCCGAAACTTTTTGGTATGTATTATTTCTCCAAATTCTTTACGGTTTTAAGTCAGTTCCGAAAATGGCGAAAAACATATTTTCACCGTATTTTCTGCAAACTTTATCAGAATGGCGCAAATAATATACCGCTGAAAAGCTACGGAAAATGCGAAACTTTTTCATGTTGATAGTTTTCTCTGATTCCTAGCCGTTTTCATGTAATTTCAAAAACGGCGAGATCGCTCGTTCTGCCTTTATCGCGAAACAGATTCGCCAACAATGCATCGCGTGAAGTACTTGAACTTCTCGGTATGAAACCTTGAACTTCACTCTGTTTTTCACGTGCTTTTTTTTCTTGTATATCTCTATCCACTGCTCCTAGCTCTCCATCCACTCACCGGAATTGAGCAAATGATATACCGATGGAAAGCTGCTGTAAACATGCAACTTTTTCGTGTTGATCAATTTTTCATACTCGCGACGATTTTAAAAGTATTTCATCTGAAATTCATTCAGCGTAGTAGTTGAATTTCATGCTATTTTCTCGTTGAACTTCTGTGACGTATTTTTGTTTGTACACGCGCCTGAATTTCCCTCTGTACGAACCCGACCTTCGGGCTATCTTTGCGACCGTGGCTTCCCCCACGAATTATTCTGGTTAATAGTGTTCTATATGATGTTAGTGTAATTTAGAAAGGTTTTTTATCAACTAAATACCGGTTTTAAATAGAAATCTCGCTCGCTGGTGGATTTTGCTCTCGGGTCGTGATGAAATTGCATTTTTTGCAATTTTACTGCCTGATTTGTTCGACCTGAACTTCCCCTAGTGCTAAGTTGAACTTCCGTCAACATTGCCCAAATGGGGCTTTCGATATACCGTTAGAAAGCTGTGGACACCAGTATCATGACCTAACTTAAAATTTTGGCAAAATGTAAGTGGTTTAAGAGCAGTTTTGAAAATCGTTTTTCTTCAGACAAAAAATGTGAATCGTATTTTCGATCGCATTCCTAAACCGTTTATCGGAATGAGGCAAATAATATGGTGTTGGAAAGCTGCTGTAAAACCGCTCCTTCCACATGCTGAAAGTTTTTCCTAATTCCATATGGTTAAAGAGTAATGTGGAAAATCGTAAAATTTCGCAAACGCCTAATCCAATTGAGACAAATGATATGGCGTTGGAAACTTATGAAAATGCGCTTTTTTCTCATGTTGTAAGTTTTTCTAATTTTGAATGGTTTAAAAGTAATTTAGAAAACGGTACAAGTTCTACCAAGTTTGTATTTTCGATATTTTTTTTAATCATACGTCCGAACATAGCAAATGATATGGCGTTGGAAAGCCTGAAAAAATGCAAAACTTTTTGGTATATATTGTTTCTCCAAATTCCTTACGGTTTTACGTTGATTTTGAAAATGCCTAAAAACGTATTTTCGCCGTAATTTCTACAAACTTCATCGGAACGGGGCAAATAATATACTATTGAAAAGCTACAAAAAATGCGAAACTTTTTCATGTTGATGTTTTCTCTGAATCCCAGCCATTTTTAAGTAATTTCAGAAACGGCGAGATCACTCGTTCTGCCTTTATCACGAAACAGGTTCGTCGAAAATGCATTGCGTGAAGTACTTGAACTTCTGTGGCAGTTCTGCCTGAACTTCACTCTGTTTTTCACGTGCTTTTTTTGCTCATAGCTCTTCATTCGCTCACTAGAATTAAGCAAGTGATATACCGATGGAAAGCTACTAGAAACACGCAATATTTCCGTGTTGATCATTTTTTCATACTCGCGACGGTTTTAAAAGTTTTTCTTGTGAAATTCGTTAAGTGTAGTAGTTGAACTTCCTGCTGTTTTCACGTTGGACTTCTGTGACATATTTTTGTTTGTAATTTTCCCATCCATTTTCGTCAATGTTACACAAATGATATTCTTTTTGTACAAACTTCTCTCACAATATTTTTTTAACTTTCTCCGACCGAGGACTTGAACTTACACAAATGATATTCCTGTCGTTTTGAAGTAAATTAGAAAACGACGAGATCATGATTTCTGCATTCATCGCGAATGGAAATGCACTGCGTGGAGTAGTTGAACTTCTCGGGCATGTCTGTTTGAACTTCACTCTGTTTTTGACGTGCTATTTTTTGCACTGCGTGAAGTAGTTGAACTTCTGGGGCATGTCTGTTTTGAATTTCACTCTGTTTCACTTTATTATATTTTTCTTATATGAAATACACACCATGTAGTACGTGGACTTCCGGTTGTTATCACTTTGAACTTCTCTCTGGTTTGAGAGAATTATTTTAAAACACAAAAAAAACATTTTTAATGTATTTTTGGACATGTAAATACACGACGAGACTCTCTCAGAAGAATTTTTTGAACTTTTCCTAACCGAGCACTTGAACTTCTTGCAACCTTTTTTTCATTTATGAGTTGTTTTTAAAATTGCAAAAAATGGCATTGTGTTTTTATTTTTTGAACAGGTAAATCCTAGGTTTTAATAAACTCTGAACTTCTCTATTATTTCAATTTGAACTTCACCTTTTTATATTTTGAGTAAAGAATTGTATTCGATTTTTATACGGAAAAAAACGAACATGGAAATACAAGGTGAACCTCTCTCGCAAGAATTTTTGAACTCCCCAGGAAAGAAATCTTGAACTTATTTCAACAAAGTTTTTAAACTTTTATTTTTCTATACTTTTTTTCTCACCTGAAATGCATTCCTTGCAGTACTTGAAATTCTCGTTGTTTTCGCTATGAACTTCTGTCACATCTTTGTGTATACGTCGAATTACACACAATTGAAGGTCGAACGTCATTTTTTGCCATTTAAAAACATGTAATTGAAGGTCGGACGTCATTTTTTGCCATTTAAAAACATGTAATTGGAGGTCGGACGTCCCACAATATAAATTCTGAACCATGTGTGGAGGTGCACATTAATTTATTGTAACAAATTTGAGTTTTTTATATACTCCAAACTTCTCTATTATTGTAATTTGAACTTGTTAGCCTTATTCTTAGAAATAAATATGTTTTTAAATAATCACCAAACTTTTTTTAATTCAACTTTATGCTTTTATTTTCCATAGAGAATGGAAAGAATTTGAGTTTTTCGTATACATCAGACTACTCCTTTATTTTAATTTGAACTTCATCATTTTATTCTTTAGTAACAAGGAAAATCTAATTTTTTTACAAAAATCAAACTGGACTATTTTTCAAATTTGGACTTCTTGGTTTGTTTCTAAGAGTAACGAGAAAATCCTAGTTTTGTAATATACTTGACCTTCCCGAACATAACATTTTGACCCTTTCATAACGAAAAAATTTAGAAGTCAATCATTGAACGACTTCATTTTATAATTTTGAACTTCCAGGTTTTTCCTAGAAACGGAAAAAAATCTGTTTTTATAAACTATTTTTGAACTGCTCTATTACTTTAATTTGACCTTCTCAGGGTTTTTTAAAACCATGAAAAAAATGTTTTCTATTACAAATATTGAACAGCTTTGTTATTTTAATTTGAACTTTTTGGTTATCCTTTTTCAATAATGGGAAAATCCATGGGAATATTTTTTAGTATAGCAATAACATTTTTTTTGAACTCTCTATTTTAGCAAATTTGAACTTCTCAAGTTAACACTTTTATAGTTGAAGATTGTTTTTCTTCGTGGTATATAACCATCGAACATCTGTGTTATCGTAATTTGAACCTCTTGGTTTTTATTCTTTAGGAACTAAAGAAATCCATGCTTTCTTTTACAAACACTAAACTACTATGTTATTTTAACTTAAACTTTTTAGGTTTTTTAGAAACGGGGAAATTTTGTTTTTTCAAAAACATTTTAAACTACACTATATTTTTGGTTTCACCTTCCTGACTTTCTAATAAATATTGACCTTCTCGGTTATTTAAATTTGAACATCAAGTTTTTTATTTGGAAGCACTGAATCCCTTTTTTATGAATTTTTATTTTCATAATTTTTTGGATGGACCAGTTAATCTTACTCAAAAAACATAACGTTGTTTTATTTTTCCGAACTTGTTATGTTTCATGCAGTGAAACTTTTTGATTTTTTGTGTCGTGATACTTTTTTTTCCTTTCCTTTTGTTCTTGTTGTGAACCTTTTCTTATAAAAAAGATGAACTTCTCACTTGAATTTTACATGTTTTTTCTTAAAAAATGTTTATGTTTTATTTGCGTTACCATTTTTTCTCCATCAAAGTTCTTGAGGTTTTCATATATGAATTACTTGGGCATTCTTATTATAAAAAGCTAGGTTTGTAGCTCCATGAAAAAACCCGTTTTCCAAACTATGGAACGCCATGAAGTAGAACTTCTAACAGTACCACATTTTTTTGCATACTCTATAACAGTAAGAGAGAACTGTTTTTTTTCTCGGATAAGTGTTCTTCTAAATTTAACACGAACAATAAAATCAGGTCTCATACGCACAAAACCAAAATATGTGAGGTCCACTGAAACAAACTACCATATTTTTTACACATTGAGCTTCATCTAGGAGACAATTGTACACGCATCAGCAATAGAGGTGCAATTCATACATTAAGTTGTTTTCAAAGGTTAAAGCATAAACACAAACAGGGAGAGAGAATTATAGACGGAGAGCTACACATAAGCGCTACTGCTCATTCGGGGGAGACAGGCACACCAATGGCACGGGCGAGGACGGTTTGTACCCTGCAGTTTTACATGTGGTCGGACGCACACGATGAGAAACATACACGGGAAGTGAGATTGCATCCCCATGTGGAAATGCACCCCAAAAACAACACTAATATCATACTGACCGTTCTGAAGCCTGACCTTCTTTCTGCACCTCATGTGATCTTCTCCCCTGCCTGATGGTGACCTTCTTCCTCCCTATGTTCACGCGGGTAGCGAGCACCAGTGGCACATAGGACTCTGGAACTTTTTGAGCAAAATTAGTGAGAAAAAAGCGGCAAACAACTAAACACCAGAACATCAAACAAGAGGAGGAGCCGACAAATTCTTCTATTTCTGAACGGTCTTTTTGTACTGAGACTTGAAAATGCCAAATGAAGTTGACATGTACTCGTTCTTCTTTCTGAGCCATACTAACTTCATTTTTCATAGAAAAATAGAGCCGGCTCACCACCCAGGATCCTCCAACGTCTTTGTTGTCATCGCCGAGATCTCTAGGAAGAAGATTTTATTCTGCTCTACATAGTCCAGCTCCTCCTGTTCGCATTCAGATAAAAACATAGACGATGTTGGGTTTGACTGAGATGCAGTACATCGGGGCAAGGTTGTGTTAGTGGGGTGAGATGCATGGCAGCAGCGGTACTCAGGAGACACTGCGGCTGTGAACCTACAGGCGCCGCGAAGTTGAATGGCCGGAGTGTAACGGCGACGAGCACCATTGGTGCTGCGGCAGTGGAGCACCATCGAGAGGAGGCGGAAGGAGCGAGAAGGAGGGGACAGCCAGGAGGAGGCGGAAGGCGGGAGCCCCACCGTAGGTTGGATGCGCGCGGGGATGCAGGCACTTGGCGGCGCCGTGAAGTGGAGCTTCGATGCACTGTTGCTGTCGTCGTCGGTTTCCTGGCAGGATCCTTGGCCGGTGGCAAAGCACAGGGATCTAGGGGCGGCGGCGTCGCGCTGGGATGCTTGGTCTCGGTGGCGCACGGGATTCCGGCGATCTGGCGGCGCGCGAAATTTCGGGGTCTAACGGCGCGTGGTGGTGCGAGGGTCCGGCGGCGCGCGGTGGTGCGAGGGTCCGGCGGCGCCAGGAGGCGCGTCGGGCCGGGGGAGTGGGTGGCGGCGGCGGGTGACGCGCTGGGGACCGGTGGCGCCGTTGGGAGGTGGTCGGGTGGATCGGGCGGAGGTGGTGCGGGAGGGGGTGGGCCGGCCAGGCCCTTTTTTCTTGTTTGGTCGAGTTCGGGAACAAGTCAATAACTATTCTGATCCCAGGATCAGAATAGTGTTACTATATATATATATATATATATATATATATAATAAGCAGTCCTATAAAGGCCCGACAGAACCCTCCCGAACTTCCCGAATTGTTGGCCCGCCCCGACAGGATCCAACCTGGTCCCGATCCCGATTGAGCCGCCCCAGCCCCCTGATACGTCTCCAACGTATCTATAATTTTTTATTGTTCCATGCTATTATATTATCCCTTTTGGATGTTTATGGGCTTTATTTTACACATTTATATCATTTTTGGAACTAACCTACTAACCGGAGGCCCAGCCCATATTGCTGTTTTTTTTGCCTATTTCAGTATTTCGAAGAAAAGGAATATCAAACGGAGTTCAAACGGAAGGAAACCTTTGGGAGCGTGATTTTTGGAACGAACGTGACCTAGAGGACTTGGAGTGCAAGTCAAGAAGCTGCTGAGGAAGCCACAAGATAGGAGCCCCCCTGTAGGGCGCGCCCCGCTGTCTCGTGGGCCCCTCGGGCGGCCACCGACGTACTTCTTCCTCCTATATATACCTACGTACCCCGAAAACATCCAGGGGCACCACGAAACACAATTTCCACCGCCGTAACCTTCTATATCCGTGAGATCCCATCTTGGAGCCTTTGCCGGCACTCTGCTGGAGGGGGAACCGACCACGGAGGGCCTCTACATCAACATCATTGCCCCTCCGATGAGTTGACGGGTCTATAGTTATTAGCTAGATGGCTTCTTCTCTCTTTTTGGATCTCAATACAATGTTCTCCCCCTCTCTTGTGGAGATCTATTCGATGTAAACTCTTTTTGCGGTGTGTTTGTCGAGATCCGATGAATTGTGGGTTTATGATCAAGTTTATCTATGAATAATATTTGAATCCTCTCTGAATTCTTTTATGTATGATTGAGTTATCTTTGCAGGTCTCTTCGAATTATTAGTTTGGTTTGGTCTACTAGATTGGTTTTTCTTGCCATGAGAGATGTGCTTAGCTTTGGGTTCAATCTTGCGGTGTCCTTACCCAGTGACAGAAAGGGTTGCAAGGCTCGTATTGTATTGTTGCCATCGAGGATAACAAGATGGGGTTTATATCATATTGCTTAAGTTTATCCCTCTACATCATGTCATCTTGCTTAATACGTTGCTCTATTCTTATGAACTTAATACTCTAGATGCAGGCAGGAGTCGGTCGATGTGTGGAGTAATAGTAGTAGATGCTGGCAGAAGTCGGTCCACTTGTTATGGAAGTGATGCCTATATACATGATCATGCCTAGATAATCTCATAACTATGCGCTTTTCTATCAATTGTTCGACAGTAATTTGCTCACACACTGTAATACTTATGCTATCTTGAGAGAAGCCACTAGTGAAACCTATGGCCCCCCGGTCTATCTCTTATCATATTTGCTTTCAATCTAATTTTATTTGCTTCTTTACTTTTTGCATCAATATTATAAAATACCAAAAATATATTTATCTTATCTTACTATCTTTATTAGATCTCACTTTGGCAAGTGGCCGTGAAGGGATTGAGAACCCCTTTATTGCGTTGGTTGCGAGTTCTCAGTTTGTTTGTGTAGGTGCGTGGGACTTTTGAGGAGCCTCCTACTGGATTGATACCTTGGTTCTCAAAACTGAGGGAAATACTTACGCTACACTTGCTGCATCACCCTCTCCTCTTCGAGGAAAACCAATGCAAGCTCAAGACGTAGCAAGAAGGATTTCTGGCGCCGTTGCCCGGGAGGTCTTCGCTCAAGTCAAGACATACCAAGTACCCATAACAAACCCATCTCCCTCGCATTTACATTATTTGCCATTTTGTCGGGGGTTGGGTACGACATATGCCAAAGGATGGCTTATCATGGTGGGAGCGAGTAGAACGTCACCGGTGCCTGGAAGCGGGATGAGGCAAAGACATGCACGCCGGCGGAACTTACCCAGCTTCAGGGCTCTCCTAGGAGATAACACCCCTACTGCTGCTCTGCGGGGTCTCCGCATGGTCACTAAAGCAAAGTGGCTACAATGGTGCTCCTGGAGCTGTTTCGGGAGGCAGGAGAGGGCAAGGCTAGCTCTCTCCTCCCTGTGCCATCTGGTCTATCTCTATCTAGGTCCGAACCCTTTGCATGGGTGCCCCGGGGGGTTTATATAGGCCTACCCCCAGGGGTACAATAGTAATTCGGCTGGGCGCGGGTCCCAGTCGTCTGTCTCTCAGGCCGCCGTCTTCCCTGCCGGCTTCTGGGGCCCACCGACTGGCGGGTCCCACGGACAGGCTTGATACTGTAGCGGCACCCTTGATGACGCAGGCTTGGTCATTGGGTCGTGGCAACAGTGCCGCCGTCTATCGGGCGATCACTGTCGCCATTCCCCATCCTATCTGGTTAATGGCTCGTGGGGCCCTGGGAGGAGTCGGCCGACTCCTGGGGGGCCGACTCCCATAGGTCCGTCTTTGGGGCGCCCAGGTCGCCTTCGGCCCACCCACTGACAGGCGGCCCCGCCGTCTTCGGGCCGTACAGGCCGGCGTCGTGGGCATAGTACGTGGCGCACTGTAGCTGAGGTCAGGCCAGGCATGGCAGCAGTGCCGCCCCTCGCCGGAGATCTTCCAGCGGTACGGCTCACTGTAGCCATGCCGGCCCTTCATAAGCAAGGGGGGGGGAATGGCCACACCGTGACCGTACCCCACGTCATACTTCGGGACGAGGGAGGAGTCATGGGCCGACTCTCCATAGTCGGCCCTTCTGGAGGTCGCCAGCCTGGAGTCGGCTTATGTTGGAGTCGCCGTCTGGGACTCGGCATATTTTGGAGTCGCTCCTGGGACTCGGCCTGAGGGGTGCAGCCTGCCCCGATGTCTTGAAATGTCCTGGGGCTCGGGTTAGCCTACCCGTGGCCCATTACTCCGACAGTAGTCCCCGAAGCTGGTGAATCCCTGCGGACGCTGCTTTGTGGGGCTTCAACAGTTTCAACCTTCAAGGAGCAGACTCTGGAACTCGGCCGCCGGCTTCCCTTGGGCCGACTGTCGAAAGTCAAAGGTTTAGTGGAGAGCCGAAGCTTGAAAGTCGCGGCGGGAAACCAGGCGGCGTGCCTGATACGCTTCCCCGCGGCCTTCACGGCGGTCCTATCGCGTGGCGCCACGTGGGGAGAACAATTTGCATGCCCACACGCGCGACGAGACGGGCCGTCAGGCGGGGCCCGCCACTACTGCGCCTCGGCATACGAACGGATCCATTGCGGCCGTGGACGGTTGGTTTTCCCATGTCGTTACTGCGCGCAGTAACTTCGTGGGGTAAATCGTGGGGCAGCGTGGGGCATCGTGCGCAGTTAATCCCACGCCCGCCCCCTCGGCTTCTCAGCCCGCAGGGCTATAAGTAGGCGGGGGGAAGCGGAGTGGCACAGCACGCGCGCCCTTCTTCCCCGCTCCCCTGCCTCATCTTGCCTTCTCTCCCTCCTGCTACCGCCGTTGAGCAAGAGCACACCATACCGCGGTGAGGAGCTCTTCCTCCGCCGCGGCCCCCGCCGTGCGCTCCGGCATATGGGACGGCTCGGAGGTAGAAGAAGAACACATCGAGTTCCTCCGCCATACACGCCATCTCCCCAGCGCGGACCTCGTGCGCGCCCGCGCTGCGCCGGAGGGGGAAATCTGGCCGGCGCCGGAAGAGGGCGAGCGGGTCATCTTCCGCTCGCACCTCATGCGCGGCCTGGGGCTGCCGGCGAGCGGCTTCTTCCGCTCGTTCTTGGAGTTCCACAGTCTTCAGCCGCACCACCTCACTCCGAACACGGCGGTGTTGCTCTCCGCCTTCGCCACTCTGTGCGAAGGTTTCCTCGGCGTTCTCCCCACCATCGAGCTGTGGGGAGAATTCTTCTCTTCTAAGCTCGGCACGCACATCGCCGGTGTGCCAGCTCAGTGCGGCGCCTTCATCGCGATGCGGCGCTCGACGGCCGACAACCCCTTTCCTCCCATCACGCTGATCAAGTTGGTGAAGATGTGGCAGTGCTCGTACTTCTACGTGAAGAACCTCGCCTCCGACGGTGACTGGGTCAACTTCCCGCCTTACAACGCCGCTCCCCTGACTGGGAGGCTCCCCAGCTGGTCCCACCGAGTCAAGACACTGACTCCCGCCGGAGCCGCCGCCGCAGCGCGACTCCGAGTCTTGACGCAGTCGGAGGGACTGGTCGGGGCCGACTTGCTGGCCACCTTCGCGGCGCGCCACGTTCTCCCGCTCCAAGGCCGGCCTCACCTGATCTGTCAGATGAGAGGCCTCCGAGACCCAAGTCAGATGAGCACCAAGGAGATGCCCCGCAAGGAGGTGGCAAACATGGTGAATTACATCGCGCACTGCGAGTACGAGGAGGACTGGCAGTTCGGCAAGGAGCCGTACTCGCGCGATAACCCTCCACCAGTGGTAAGTTGCTTCTCGTTATCGCTCTGTTTTCTTTGCAGCCGACTCCGGCTTCTGACCCTTGTCGGTTTCTTCTGAGCTAGAATCCTCTTATGCAGCCTGCCGCCGGCGCCACGAGACAGCCCCGCGAGTATGTCCCCGACCGCGCGGAGAGCGACGTCGACGACCCCGACTTGGGGGCGGCGGCGATGGAAGCCGACGCCGAAGGCGGGGGAGGAGGACTAGAAGGCGACTTCAGGCCCTCGGCCACCTTCGCCGACTGGCCTGACGACGACGCCGAAGGCGAAGTCGTTCCGCGCCACCAGCTGAGGATCGACCCGCCGGGCGCCGGCTCCTCCGCCGGCCTGGCCGGCCAAGGCGGCGCGAAGAGGCGTCACGCCGGGCCGAGTGCGCCCGGCGGCAAATTGAAGAAGTTCAAGGGGGCGGCCGCCGCGACCAGACGGGAGGAGGCGGTCGCGAAGGCCAACCGCTTCCAAAGGGAAGTGAGAAAGCCGCCGCTAGTCTCTGCGTGAGTCTTTATGCTTTTTTATTTTCCCTTGTTGAATCTTGTCCGAGTCTTTTTGTTATATACTCCCTCCATTCTTCCTCAGGGCCCCTCTTTCCCTTGAGAGAGTCGCCGTCCCCTCTGTCATGGGGTCGGCAGAGACGTCCGCCAATACTCGGCGGGCCGACCCCGCCGCCGACCTCCAAGAGGCGACGGAGCGAAATGCGCGGGAGAAGCGCGAGGAGGAGGAGGCCGAACGCCTGGAAAAGGCCGAGGCTGACTAGGCGGCCGCCTCTGCCCAGAAGAAGCTAGAGGAAACCGAAGCCGCCCTTGCGGCGAGATGGCGTGCCGAGGAGGCCGCGCGTCGCCGATCGGCGATGCTCGTCCCCCCACTGTCGTCTGCACCACCGCCTCCGGAATTCACTGGGCAGTCCGGAGAGGTCGGCACCGAGAACCCCGTCGTGGAGAAGGAGAGTGGCGAGGCCTCTATGTCGGACACTCTCGTGCCGCCACCGCCGCCTCCACCGCCGTCTGGGAGACCGCACGGCAAACAGCCGGTGGGCCCGTCGGAGCCGCCGGTCACGGACGAAGCCGAGGCGCGGCTGCTTCTCCAAGTCGCCTCGCCGGTGCGTTGCCGTCTTGAGAGGGCGACCTCGGCGCCGCGGCCTCGGGAGACCGGCGCCGCCAGCTCGGCAACCTTAGACGCCAAGGCCACAAGCGCCGCACCCATCGGGTGGGTGCGCAGAGGCGGCACCGGTCCGTTGAATCAAGCGCTTCTGGACGTTCAGGCGAAGCTGCGCGCTGAAGGCGACGCCCTTCAAACTTGCACCAGAGCACATCTGGCAGCGCGGACGGCCGTCCGAGTACGTTTCCCACTTTCTTTTTGATTCTGGTTTTTCTCCGTGGGGGCGCGCCAGCGCACCCACTGGGTATAGTCCCCGAGTTCCGGGCCGGCTGCTGAGCAGGCGGTTCGGAACTCCCTCTGGCGAGTTCCAAATACTAACTTTGTCTTCAATGACTTATTGTAGGAGTATCACAACCTCCGCGCTACTGCCTTCAACCGCAATGTTGAGGAGTTGAGCAGGCGGGCTGCCGACTTGTTGGAAAGCCGGAGTAAGTTCTTCTTCTTCGCGGGGGCGCGCTGGCGCACCCGCGGGCTGTAGTCCCCGAGATTCGGGCCGACTGCTGAGCAGTCGGGCCGGATCTTGCCGGCGATCTTCTTTGCTGACGACTTATTTATCTCTTCTTTCGCTCCTCAGAAGCCAACGCCGTTCTTCAGGAGCAGCTGGGCGAGGCCAATACTGCCCGTCGTGCCAAGGAGGAGGAGTGTGGCAGGCTCGCCACAGAGCGCGACCTGCTGGCGGCGCAGCTAGCCGAGCAGAAGGAGCTGCTCAAGAAGGCGCAGGACGAGGCCGAGAAGAAGGAAGCCGCTCTCCTGGCCGAGTTCGAGAGCGAGCGCTCCTCCTGGACTGACAGGGAGGCGATGCTGACCTCCGGCTTCCACGAGATCGAGGATATTGTTGATGGTACGTTTCTTTCGTTTCTTCAGGCTTCCGACTATGTGCCAGGCCGACTTCTGATTTTTCGGCTTGCTTCTTTTTTGTCTTGGCAGACTTCTTCCCTGGTCACTCGCAGGCGGTCCATCTGGCCATCAAGGCTGCTCGTGAGGCGCAAAGGGCAAATGGTGAGGAGATCTCCGCCAATGCCCCCCGAACCGTCGATGAACAGCTCCTGAGCATTGAAGCCCGTCTTCGTCTGGCCCACCGGCAGATGCGCCGGCTTCAGCGTGCCGGTGCCCAGGCAGTTGCCGCTTTGTGGCCGGACATGTCGGCTCTGTGCACCGCCAGTCGGACCGCCGACTTTGCTGGAAGTCGCTGCCGGCCGTCTTGAGGCCTGGAAGGGCTCCTCGGCCCGGGCCGGAGCACGCTGGGCCTTGGAGTTCGTCAAGGCGTGGTATCCAGGGCTGGACCTGGACCGTCTGGCCGCGTTCCAGTCAGAAGCCCAGGCCGAGCTGGAGGCCGTGGAGGACGCCCTTATCGAGCGTGTGGCGGCCATCACTGAGTACACGGACACCAGTGTCTTCGTGCCCGAGCGGGCTGAAGGCGGCGAGGAAGTGCCGGCGGAGTGGTTCGGGATGAACCCGGAGTATGGCGAGGACTTGGCGGAGGTGATCAACTCCAGCACCGAGGAGGAGGACCAGGCGAAGGCCGAAGGCAAGGCGGAGGTGCCAGAAGACGGAGCAGGCGGCCAGCCTCAGCTCGACCGTGCCTCCAGCAACGAGCCGCGTCGAGAGGAGGTGACTACCGCCGGAGGCGATCAAACCGAGACCGCCCAGCCGACTGCCCCGGCGCCTGACACCACCGTCTCCTCCGATCCTCCAATCCCAGATGCCACCTCCTAGGCTGCTGTTTCCGCCTCTGCTTGTTTGTCTTAAGTAATCTTTTGAGAACTTTGTTAGATTTGAACAATTCCACCCGCGGGGTGTATCTTGAACTTCTATTCGAAGATTCGGCCAAGGGCCTATGTAAATATTTATCCGATTTCTGTCTTTCCTTGCTTAGTGCTCTTTAGGCTTTTCCTTTTGCCGCCTTCCTTTAGTCGCTGCCTTGCCAGTGGGGCAGCCGCTCTGCGGACTGTCGCTGGGTCAAGTGCTTGGCTACTTCGGGAAGGCAAGTACTTGGCCGTTTAGAGTTTCTTTAGCAAGTCGGATAGAAAGCGACAGGCCGACTACCCAAGAGTCGGCCGTTCTTAATAGAGGCTAATAAAGACGGCAAGTCGGCTACCCATGAGTCGGCTTTCCGCTTCAGAAATGCTGGAGGCCGTCTTACGCTATGTTCGTGCTTTAGGTCCTTAGCCATTTTTCGTGTGGGCGCCCGTTCTTCCTCGCTCCTGCCCGCCTCACAGTCGCTCTGTGAACTGCGGCTCTGCCGGGAGGCGGATTGGGCACCGCACACTACTTTTCTGACTGCGGGAAGCTCTCATAGCGCAAGGCGGCGAGTCCCCGGGCCGACTAGTCTAGCCCGGTGCCAAGCGGCTTGCAATGAAAGTAATGTACTCGGAGGCATAATTCTTATCATACAGATAGCAAAAAGGGCAGTCCCCGAGCTCGTCTCGGGGGGCCCAAAGTCTTAGTACTTTAATACAAAGGGGTAGTGTGATACATACTGCATCAACTGTAAAATCTTCGAAGAAGATTTGCATTCCACGGGCGCTCTGTCTCTTTGCCGGGGTCGTCCCTCTTGCACGCTCGGGGCTTCTGAGCGTCGATCAGATAGTAGGCGTCGTTCCCTAGCACCTTGTTGATGATAAAGGGGCCTTCCCAAGGTGCCGACAGCTTGTGTTGGCCGGCTGTTCGCTGGATCAGCCAGAGCACAAGGTCGCCTTCTTGGAAAGATCTCGGCCTGACCTTCCTGTTGTAGTATCGACGCAGACTCTGCTGGTAGATGCTGGACCGGCTGAGTACCAACAGCCGGCCTTCTTCCAGCAGATCGACGCCGTCTTGACATGCTTCTTCTGCTTCTTCCTCGGTGTACATGGTGACTCGCGGAGAGTCGAACTCTATGTCCGTTGGGATGGCGGCTTCGGCGCCATACACGAGGAAGAAGGGTGTGAAGCCGGTTGACTTGTTTGGAGTCGTGCGCAGACTCCAGAGGACGGCTGGTAGCTCCTCAAGCCAACAGCTGGCAGATCACTCTAGTGGTACGACGAGTCGAGGCTTGATGCCGGATAAGATGAGGCCGTTTGCTCGCTCCACCTGGCCGTTTGACTGCGGATGGGCAACGAACGCTAAGTCCAGTCAGATGCCCTATGTCGCGTAGAAATGGGCCAAGGCGCCTTTGGCGAAATTCGTGCCATTGTCAGTGATGATGCTGTGTGGGATGCCGTACCGAGTTGTGATGTCAGCGATGAAGGTCACTGCAGTCGGACCATTCAACTTCTTGATGGGTTTCACCTCCACCCACTTGGTGAACTTGTCTACTGCGACAAGTAGGTGAGTCAAGCCACCTCGTGCCGTCTTGAATGGTCCCACCATGTCCAGGCCCCAGACTGCAAAGGGCCAGGCGATGGGGATAGTCTTGAGTGCGGAAGCTGGCTGAAGTGGCTTGGAACGGAAAATCTGGCACCCCTTGCACTTTTGGACTAACTCTTTGGCCTCTTCCAGGGCGGTTGGCCAGAAGAAACCGTGCCGGAAGGCTTTGGCGACGAGTGCCCTGGAGGCCGCGTGGTGATTGCACTCGCCTTCATGGATGTCTCTGAGGATTGCTTGACCTTGTTCTGCCTCGACGTAGCGTTGGAAGACGCCGGTAACGCTGCGCCTGACCAGCTCTCTGTTGACTATGGTGTAGGCTGTTGCTCGGCGTTGCACTTGCCGAGCCAAGATTTCATCCGTTGGCAGTTCTCTGTTTACTAGGAACCTGAGGATGGGTTGGGCCCATGAAGGTGCTGCTATTTCTTCAACTACCACTAGTGCAACTTGGATAAGGGCGACCGGGCTGGGAGGCGGCGGGTTGGAGTCCGCAGCCGCTTGCTGATTTGACAAAGTCCCGGGGCCGACTGGAGCAGTCCCCGGGCCGAGCTCTAGAGTCTTCGATCTCGCCACTGCAGTCCCCGGGCCGAGTTCTGAAGTCCCCGGGCCGGCTTCGACTGTGTGTTTCTTGGAGTCGGATCCGTCTTCCTCAGGCGGAGCCGGTACAAAGATTGAATCTGATTCTGGTGATGGCTTGATAGAAGGCTTGAGGAGGCGCCAGAGGGCGACACCAGATGGTATTGCCTGGCGGGTGGAGCCGATTCGTGCCAAGGCGTCTGCTTGGTCGTTGTCGTTCCTTGGCACGTGGAGGAACTCGCACCCCTCGAAGTATCCACTGAGTTGCTGGACGAGGAAACGATAGCTCGCTATATTTGCATCCTTGGCGTCCCAATCGCCAGATGATTGTTGGACCACCAAGTCAGAGTCGCCATAACACAGGATCCGGCGAATGCCGAGTTCTTTGGCAAGCCGGAGCCCGTGGATGAGCGCCTCGTACTCGGCCACATTGTTGGAGGCGGCGAGGTGGATCTGCAGCGCATATCTGAGCTTGTCGCCCTTGGGGGAAGTGAGGACGATGCTGGCTCCCAAGCTGGTGCGCATCTTGGAGCCGTCAAAGTGCATCCGCCAATGGGTGGAGTCGGGCGCTCGCGGCAGATACTGGGTCTCGGCCCAGTCGACGAGGAAGTCGGCCAGTGCTTGCGACTTGATGGTGGTGCGGGGCTCATAGTAGATAGTGTAGGGGGCCAGGTCGATGGCCCATTTGGCCACCCGGCCAGAAGTGTCTCAGCTTCCGATGATCTCGGCCAGTGGAGCTGTGCAGACCACAGTGATTGGATGCTCCTGGAAGTAGGGCTTCAATTTCTTGGCGGCAAAATGCACGCCGTAGCACATCTTCTGGTAATGGGGGTAGTTCTGCTTGGAGGCCGACAGCACCACGCTCAAGTAATATACTGGTCTCTGGATAGGTAGCGCCTTGCCTTCCTCCTTGCGCTCGACTACAATGACTGTGCTGACTACTCGGGTGGTGGCGGCAATGTAGAGGAGCATGGGCTCTTTGGGAGTCGGAGCCGCCAGCACAGGGGGAGTAGTCAACATCTTCTTTAGCTGGAGAAAAGCCTCGTCCGCCTTGGGAGTCCACTCAAAGAAGGTCGTCTTCTTCATGAGCTGATACAAGGGGAGAGCCTTCTCGCCCAGCCGACTGATGAATCGGCTAATGGATGCCAAACAGCCGGTGAATTTCTGCACATCTAACAGTCGTCTGGGTGCTTCCATCCTCTCGATAGCCTTGATCTTCACAGGATTGCACTCTATGCCGCGTTCGGAGACCAGGAAACCGAGGAGCTGGCCGGCTGGTACTCCAAAAACGCACTTCTCTGGGTTGAGCTTGATCTGGAATCGGGCAGATTCTCAAATGTTTCCTTGAGGTCCTCCAGCAAGGTTCCACGCTTCTCCGTCTTCACCACTACGTCATCCACATAGACGTGGGCATTTCTGCCGAGTTGCTTCAGGAGGCATTTCTGCATGCAACGCTGAAAGGTGGCGCCGACGTTTCTCAAGCCGAACGTCATGGTTAGGTAGCAGAAGGCTCCAAACGGCGTGATGAAGGCGGTCATCAGTCTGTCGGCCGGGTTCAGCTTGATCTGGTGATATCCTGAATATGTGTCTAGGAAACTCAACAGCTCGCATCCGGCTGTGGAGTCTATCACCTGATCGATTCTCGGCAGAGCAAACGGGTCCTTGGGGCAAGCTTTGTTGAGGCTCGTGTAATCAATGCACATCCGCCACTGCTTGTTTTTCTTCAGCACCAGTACTGGGTTTGCCAGCCACTCTGGAAAAAACACTTCCATGATGAAGCCGGCTGCCAGGAGCCGGGCTATCTCTTCTCCAACAACTCTTCTTTTTTCTTCTGCCAGGCGGCGCAAGGGCTGCCTGACGGGCTTCATATCAGACCGGACATGTAATTTGTGCTCGGCAAATTCCGACGGGACACCAGGCATGTCCTTGGGGGACCATGCGAAGATGTCGCGATTCTCACGGAGGAAATCGACGAGCTCGCCTTCCTATTTGCTGTCAAGGCCTGTGCCCATGACAACGTACCTCTCCGGGTGCTCTGGGTCCAATGGTATCTTCTTTGTTTCTCTGGCCGGCTTAAATGATCCTTCTGCTTCCGACTCCTTGGGGTCGGACGATAACTCGGGCTGCTTGCCGGCCATCGCCACAACCCGATCAAGAAGCCATTTCTCAGCTGCGATCACCAAGCACTCGGCCAGCCGACTGCTTTCGGCCGCGCATGCGGACGACTTCCTGTAGTCGCCGGACACGGTTAGGATTCCCTTGGATCTCGGCATCTTCATCTTGAGGTAGGCGTAGTGGGGGACCGCCATGAACTTGGCCAAGGCGGGTCGGCCAAGCAATGCATGGTATGGGCTTTCAAGGTCCACCACCTCAAACCAAATTGGCTCTCGGCGGAAATGATCCTTGTCTCCAAAGAGGACATCTATCAGGATCTTGCCGATTGGCGAGCAGGAAAGGCCAGGAACGATTCCGTGGAACACAGTCCGGCTGCTCTGAAGCTGTCTTCGCTTGATTCCTAATTTCTCCATTGTATCCTTGTACAGGATGTTGATACTGCTGCCTCCGTCTATCAGTACTCGTGAGAAGCGAGCGGCCCGCCTATCTGTGGCGAGCGTGGCGCCTAAGACCAAGGCATAGGAGCCTAGACTTGGCATCACCTCCGGGTGATCAGCTCTGCTCCAACTGATAGGCTTTTCGGACCAATGCATGAACTCTGGGGGACTTGATGCAACCGCATTCACTTCTTGCTGCTGCTGGCGCCTGCTGCGTCGGTCATCTGCTACACTTGTGAACACCACATAGGCTCCGTGCTCATCCGGGAACTCGTCTTGTATTGCGCCGACTGGCCTGACGGCCGGCTGCTGGGGCGGCTGTGGAGGAGGCGGCCCAGCAGGAGGGGGAGGGAGCAGGCCGTCCCCCTTGGCGATTCTGGTCAGCCAGTAGCATTTCCTGGTGGTGTGGTTTGCCAGCTTCGCGCTGCTGTGGACCTTGCAGGGACCGTCTAGAGTCTGCTCATAGGAGAAGGCCGGCAGCCAGTTGGACTTGCCGCCCTTCTGTCACTTTGCCGGGGGCGGTCCCTCCAACTGCTGGTCTTCTCCTGTTGCCACTTGCCGACTGTTGGAAGTCGGCTGCGGGGCTTTGCGCTTTTGGTCATTCTGCTGTTGCCGCCGACTGGTGTCTCCAGCCGGAGTTCTTGGAGCCTGAGGGGCGACTTTGCCAGTCGTGCTGACCCGAATCTCCGCCTTCATGGAGGAGTCGGCCGTGGCGTATTTGTCCGCTGTGATCAGCAGCTCATCGAGGGTCTCCGGCTCGTCGCAGAGGAGCTTGTGCTTGAGGAGGGTGCCTTCTCTGCACCCGGCAGTAAAATACTCGATGGCCTGCACCTCGTGCACGCCCTCGCAGGAGTTCCGGAGTTCACCCCAGCGCGTGAGGTAGTCGCGAGTAGACTTGTCAGGGCCTTGCACGCACAAGGAAAGTTGGCGTGGCTTGGGAGGTCGCTTGTACGTGCTGGTGAAGTTGCGGACGAAAGCCTCGGTGAAGTCGACCCAGCTGTTGATGCTGCGAGGCTTCAGACTATTCAACCACGTCCGGGCCGAGCCCTGGAGCATGAGCGGGACGTATCTTACGGCAACACGCTTGTAGCCGTTCACTATGTTGACGGCGGTGGAGTAGTCAATCAGCCAATCTTCCGGCTTCACGGTGCCGGTATATTTGGGCGTGTCTCGAGGGAGCGTGAACCCTTTGGGGAAGGGCTCATCTCGGATGCGGGGTCCAAAGCAGGGGGACCCAACTCGTCTTCTTCTTCCAGCGCCAGGGATCGATGGAGTCGGTCGATCCGGTGGCGGGCGTCGTTCTCTCCGACTCCCTCTCGACGGCCAAGGCGGTCGCCGAGAGTCGGATGTTCCATGAGCGGCGGGGAGACTCGCCTTTCTCTGCGAGGGGGGGAGGCAGGTAGTCGTCCCGCCGTTCCACCGCTTTGGGGCGGCCGTCTTGGTCGCGCTCGATGGTGATGTGAGTCCGACTGTGGCTGACAGCCGGCTCCTTGTCCTTCTTCCCACGGGCCCCGCCAGTCGGCGTCCGAGACGTTGCACCTTGGTCTCGGCGAGGCGGTGGGTCGTCGTTTTGGCGCTGCGGCGCCTCGGTATGGCAGCCGGCATCATTCTGCGCGGTGGCCGCGTCGAGGAGCTGCTGAACTTGCTCTGTCATTACGCGGCGCTCTTCGCCATCGAAGTCGTCGAGCTCGTCTGCCGCCGCCTGGGCGGCGCGGATATTCTCTGCGGGCGTGGCATACACAGGGCGATCGGCCCCGAAGAGGTTGGCGATTGCCGCGCCGCACTGTCGGACCGCGCTTAGGCAGCTAGGCCCGGTCGGAGCCGGCGAGCCGCCTACGGCGCGATCCATCTCGCGTTGGTAAGCTTCTGACAAGCGCCTCATGCTTGCCAGCTTCTTCGCGCCTTCGACGAGCTGAAGGCAGTGCGCCTCCAGCGTCTCGGCGTCGGCGTCTTCCGGAATTGGCGCTGCAAGGCCTCGCAGGGCCGCGTCAAGCGGGTCATGCGCTCCTTCGCCGGAGCGCTCGCCGTGCTCGAGGACGAGGACCTCAGTGACGGTGCTTCCACCGCTCCCCGCGCAAGGGAGCGACTCGTCGTAGACCACCACGTTGGTGGGGAACGCGTCGAGCGACGCGGTGTTGGAGTCGACCAGCATCGGGTCGGTGGATCCTATGGACTCCAGGTCCGCGGCAGGCTCGCCGGCAATGTGGAGTTGGTCGAGGAGGCCCGCGAGGAGGCTCTCGGGAACACTCGTGCCTGCATTGGACGCAGGCTCATCAGAGAGCCGAACCTCGCCGATAAGATCGGCGAGGCAGCTGGCCGCACAGGCGATCTCGGTGCCGTGCAGCGCGTTGGCACAGATGCCATCCGGCGTGCCGTGCTGGCTGTGCTCGCCGGGGAGGAAGAGGGTTCCCTTCCAGAGCAGATCTCCGGACGATGGTGCACCTCGCCCCACGGTAGGCGCCAAATGTCGGGGGTTGGGTACGACATATGCCAAAGGATGGCTTATCATGGTGGGAGCGAGTAGAACGTTGCCGGTGCCTGGAAGCGGGATGAGGCGAAGACATGCACGCCGGCGGAACTTACCCAGCTTCAGGGCTCTCCTAGGAGATAACACCCCTACTGCTGCTCTGCGGGGTCTCCGCATGATCACTAAAGCAAAGTGGCTACAATGGTGCTCCTGGAGCTGTTTCAGGAGGCAGGAGAGGGCAAGGCTAGCTCTCTCCTCCCTGTGCTATCTGGTCTATCTCTATCTAGGTACGAACCCTTTGCATGGGTGCCCCGGGGGGTTTATATAGGCCTACCCCCCGGGGGTACAATAGTAATCCGGCTGGGCACGGGTCCCAGCCTTCTGTCTCTCAGGCCGCCATCTTCCCTGCCGGCTTCTGGGGCCCACCGACTGGCGGGTCCCGCGGACAGGCTTGATACTGTAGCGGCACCCTTGATGATGCAGGCTTGGTCATGGGTCATGGCAACAGTGCCGCCGTCTATCGGACGATCACTGTCGCCATTCCCCATCCTATCTGGTTAATGGCTCGTGGGGCCCTAGGGAGGAGTCGGCCGACTCCTGGGGGGCCGACTCCCACAGGTCCGTCTTTGGGGCGCCCAGGCCGCCTTCGGCCCACCCACTGACAGGCGGCCCCGCCGTCTTCGGGCCATACAGGCCGGCGTCATGGGCATAGTACGTGGCGCACTGTAGCTGAGGTCAGGGCAGACATGGCAGTAGTGCCGCCCCTCGCCGGAGATCTTCCAGCGGTACGGCTCACTGTAGCCATGCCGGCCCTTCATAAGCAAGGGGGGAGGGGAACGGCCACACCGTGATCGTACCCCACGTCGTACTTCGGGACGAGGGAGGAGTCATGGGCCGACTCTCCATAGTCGGCCCTTCTGGAGGTCGCCAGCCTGGAGTCGGCTTATGTTGGAGTCACCGTCTGGGACTCGGCATATTTTGGAGTCGCTCCTGGGACTCGGCCTGAGGGGTGCGGCCTGCCCCGATGTCTTGAAATGTCCTGGGGCTCGGGTTAGCCTACCCGTGGCCCATTACTCTGACACATTTGCCTCTCGTTTTCCTCTCCCCCACTTCACCCTTGCCATTTTATCCGCCCTCTCTTTCCCAATCTCCTCCTCTCTTTTCGCTTGCCTTCTTTTGTGTGCTTGTTTGCTTGTTTGACCTTATGGCTGCGCCTAAGGGTCCTGACCACCTTCTCAGAAGGATGGATGAGATTGAATCCAATATTAGAAGCTTTATGAATTTGTAATTTGAGCATAATAATTTCTTTAGAAAAGAGCTTAAGGAACAAAAAAGTTTTTTGGGGTTTATGAAAAAAGAGCTTGATGATATGAATAAAGAATTCTATGGTGTTAACGCTCAAATTACCCGGGTTGAAAATGCTATAGCCAAAATTTCTGACAAGCAAGCCACCTTAGTCAATAAGATGGCCGCTAAACCAGAAAAATTACATGAAAATAATGATGAGGATCTTAAAGTTATTGATGCGTCTCCGATTAGATCTATGTTTTGCGATATGAAATTTGATTATTATGGGACTGATGATGAATCAACTTTGCCTAGAAGGCATCCCAAGAATTCGGAGTCTTTAGATCTTAATGTTAAATTTGGTAAAAGTGAGATTGGAGAATCCTCAACTTCCAATAACATTGAACCCACTATCTCGGATTTCAAGGAATTTGATTATGATAATTGCTCTTTAATAGGTTGTATTTCCTTGTTGCAATCCGTTGTTAATTCTCCTCATGCTTATAGTCAAAACAAAGCTTTTACCAAACATATTGTTGATGCCTTGATGCAATCATATGATGAAAAACTTAATTAGGAAGTTTCTATACCTAGAAAACTTAATGATGAGAGCGAACCTACTATAAAGATTAGAATTAAAGATTATCAGTGTTTTGCTTTGTGTGATTTGGGTGCTAGTGTTTCCACGATTCCGAAAACTTTATGTGATATTCTAGGTTTCCATGATCTTGATGATTGCTCTTTAAATTTGCACCTTGCGGATTCCACCATTAAAAATCTTATGGGAAGAATCAATGATGTTCTTATTGTTGCAAATAGAAATTTGGTGCCCGTAGATTTTATCGTTCTTGATATAGATTGCAATCTTTCTTGTCCTATTATTCTTGGTAGACCTTTCCTTAGAACGATTGGTGCGATTATTGATATGAAGGAAGGGAACATTGGATTCCAATTTCCCTTAAAGAAAGGCATGGAGCACTTTCCAAGAAAGAAAGTCAAATTACCTTATGAATCTATCATGCGTGCTACTTATGAATTTAGTGCCAAAGATGGCACTCGTTAGATCTATCCTTGCTTTTATGCCTAGCTAGGGGCGTTAAACAATAGCGCTAGTTGGGAGGCAACCCAATTTTCTTTATATTTTTTGTTTTTGCTCCTGTTTAGTAATAAATCTTCCATCTACCTTCTGTTTAGATGTGTTTTTATCTTTCAATTAGTGTTTGTGCCAAGTAGAACCTATAGGATAACCTACGATGATAGTTGATTTGATTCTGCTGAAAAACAGAAACTTTGCGCGCACAAATATAATTTTGTTAAATCACAGGAACGTGATTTTGTGCTGATTATTTTTGCCATTGTTCAATAAACAAATTGTCTAGGACTTCCTATTTTGGTAGGATTTTTAGAGGTCCAGAAGTTTGCGTTAGTTACAGATTGATACAGACTGTTCTGTTTTTGACAGATTATGTTTTTCGTGTGTTGTTTGCCTCTTTCAATGCATCTATGGCTAGTAAATTAGTTTATAAACCATAAGGAAGTTGGAATACAGTAGGTTTAACACCAAAATAAATAATGAATGAATTCATTGCAGTAGCTTTTGTGGTGGTTTTGTTTTCTTTCACTAACGAAGCTTATAAGATTTCCTGTTGAGTTTTGTGTTGTGAAGTTTTCAAGTTTTGGGTAAAGCTTTTATGGACTATCGAATAAAGGGTGGCAAGAGCCTAAGCTTGGTGATGCCCAAGGCACCCCAAGATATTCAAGAATAGCCAAAAGCCTAATCTTAGGGATGCCCCGGGAAGGCATCCCCTCTTTCGTCTTCGTTCATTGGTAACTTTACTTGGAGCTATATTTTTATTCGCCACATGATATGTGTTTTGCTTGGAGCGTCGTGTATTATATTAGTCTTTGCTTTTTAGTTTACCAGAATCATCCTTTCTGTGCACACCTTTTGGGAGAAGCCTATTTGATTAGAATTTGCTAGAATACTCTATGTGCTTCACTTATATCTTTTGAGCTTGATAATTTTTGCTCTAGTGCTTCACTTATATCTTTTAGAGCACGGTGGTGTCTTAATTTTTAAGAAATTGCTAGTCTCTCATGCTTCACTTATATCATTTGGAGAGTCTTTTAGAACAGCATGGTATTTTCTATGGTTTTAAAGTTGGTCCTAGAATGATGAGCATCCAAGTTGGGTATAATAAAAACTACCATAGAAAGTGAATTGGATGCTATGATCAACTTGATACTTGATAATTGTTTTGAGATATGGAGGTAGTGATATTAAAGTCATGCTAGTTGGGTGATTATGAATTTAAAGAATTCTTGTGTTGAAGTTTGTGATTCCCGTAGCATGCACGTATGGTGAACCGCTTTGTGATGAAGTTGGAGCACAATTTTGTTTATTGATTGTCTTCCTTATGAGTGGCGGTCAGGGACGAGTGATGGTCTTTTCCTACCAATCTACCCCCCTAGGAGCATGCACGTAGTGCTTTGGTTTTTGATGACTTCTAAATTTTTGCAACAAGTATATGAGTTCTTTTGATTAATGTTGAGTCCTTGGATTATACGCACCCTTTCACCCTTCCACCATTTCTAGCTTCTCTTGTACCACGCAACTTTCGCCGGTACCATATACCCACCATTACCTTCCTCAAAACAGCCACCGTACCTACCTATTATGGCATTTCCATAGCCATTCCGAGATATATTGCCATGCAACTTTCCACCATTCTGTTCATATGACACGCATTACTTTTGTCATATTGCTTTTTGCATGATCATGTAGTTGACATTGTATTTGTGGCAAGGCCACCTTCATAATTTTCATACATGTCACTCTTGATTCATTGCATATCCTGGTACATCGCCGGAGGCATTCATATAGAGTCATATCTTATTCTAGCTTTGAGTTGTAAATCCATAAAAGTGTGATGATCTTCATTATTAGAGCATTATCCTAGTGAGGAAAGGATGATGAAGACTATGATTCCCCCACAAGTCGGGATGAGACTTCGGACTTTACAAAAAAAGAAAAAAACAAGATAAAGGCCAAAAAGAAAAAAAAGAAGGCCAAAGAAAAGAAAAGAAAAGAAAAAAGACGAAAAAGAAAAGAAAAAGATATAATGAGAGAAAAAGATAGAAGGGACAATGCTACTATCTCTTTTTCCACACTTGTGCTTCAAAATAGCACCATGATCTTCATGATAGAGAGTCTCATATGTTGTCACTTTCATATACTAGTGGGAATTTTTCATTATAGAACTTGGCTTGTATATTTCAATGATGGGATTCCTCAAAAGTGCCCTAGGTCTTCGTGAGCAAGCAAGTTGGATGCACCCCACTTAGTTTCTTTTGTTGAGCTTTCATTTATTTATAGCTCTAGTGCATCCGTTGCATGGCAATCCCTACTCACTCACATTGATATCTATTAATGGGCATCTTCATAGCCCGTTGATACGCCTAGTTGATGTGAGACTATCTTCTCCTTTTTTGTCTTCTCCACAACCACCATTCTATTCCACATATAGTGCTATGTCCATGGCTCACGCTCATGTATTGCGTGAAAGTTGAAAAAGTTTGAGATTATTAAAGTATGAAACAATTGCTTGGCTTGTCATCGGGGTTGTGCATGATTAAATACTTTGTGTGATGAAGATAGAGCAACAGCCAGACTATATGATTTTGTAGGGATAACTTTCTTTAGCCATGTTATTTTCAGAAGACATGATTACTTTGATTAGTATGCTTGAAGTATTACTATTTCTTATGTCAGTATGAACTTTTATTTTTTACTCATTTGGATCTAAACATTCATGCCACAATAAAGAAAATTACATTATGAATTATGCAAGGTAGCATTCCACATCAAAAATTTCTTTTTTATCATTTACCTACTCGAGGACGAGCAGTAATTAAGCTTGGGGATGCTTGATACGTCTCCAACGTATCTATAATTTTTGATTGTTCCATGCTATTATATTACCCCTTTTGGATGTTTATCGGCTTTACTTTACACATTTATATCATTTTTGGGACTAACCTACTAACCGGAGGCCCAGCCCATATTGCTGTTTTTTTGTGCCTATTTCAGTATTTCGAAGAAAACGAATATCAAAGGGAGTCCAAACGGAATGAAACCTTCGGGAGCGTGATTTTTGGAACGTACGTGATCCAGAGGACTTGGAGTGCAAGTCAAGAAGCTGCCGAGGAAGCCACGAGGTAGGAGGCCGCCCCCCCCCTTTAGGGAGCGCCCCCCTGTCTCGTGGGCCCCTCAGGCAGCCACCGACGTACTTCTTCCTCCTATATATACCTACGTACCCCGAAAACATCCAGGGGCACCACGAAACACAATTTCCACCGCCGTAACCTTCTGTATCCGCGAGATCCCATCTTGGAGCCTTTACCGGCACTCTGCTGGAGGGGGAATCTTCCACGGAGGGCCTCTACATCAACATCCTTGCACCTCCGATGAGTTGTGAGTAGTTTACCACAAACCTACGGGTCTATAGTTATTAGATAGATGGCTTCTCCTCTCTTTTTGGATCTCAATACAATGTTCTCCCCCTCTCTTGTGGAGATCTATTCGATGTAAACTCTTTTTGCGGTCTGTTTTGTCGAGATCCGATGAATTGTGGGTTTATGATCAAGTTTATCTATGAATAATATTTGAATCCTCTCTGAATTCTTTTATGTATGATTGAGTTATCTTTGCAAGTCTCTTCGAATTATCAGTTTGGTTTGGCCTACTAGATTGGTTTTTCTTGCCATGAGAGAAGTGCTTAGCTTTGTGTTCAATCTTGCGGTGTCCTTACCCAGTGACAGAAAGGGTTGCAAGGCACGTATTGTATTGTTGCCATCGAGGATAACAAGATGGGATTTATATCATATTGCATGAGTTTATCCCTCTACATCATGTCATCTTGCTTAATGCGTTACTCTGTTCTTGTGAACTTAATACTCTAGATGCAGGCAGGAGTCGGTCGATGTGTGGAGTAATAGTAGTAGATGCAGGCAGGAGTCGGTCTACTTGTTATGGACGTGATGCCTATATACATGATCATGCCTAGATAATCTCATAACTATGCGCTTTTCTATCAATTGCTCGATAGTAATTTGTTCACCCACCATAATACTTATGCTATCTTGAGAGAAGCCACTAGTGAAACCTATGGCCCCGGGGTCTATATCTTATCATATTTGCTTTCAATCTACTTTTATTTGCGTCTTTACTTTTTGCATCTATATTATAAAATACCAAAAATATATTTATCTTATCTTACTATCTTTATTAGATCTCACTTTTGCTAGTGGCCGTGAAGGGATTGACAACCCCTTTATTGCGTTGGTTGCAAGTTCTCAGTTTGTTTGTGTAGGTGCATGGGACTTTTGAGGAGCCTCCTACTGGATTGATACCTTGGTTCTCAAAACTGAGGGAAATACTTATGCTACACTTGATGCATCACCCTCTCCTCTTTGAGGAAAACCAACGCAAGCTCAAGACGTAGCACCCCCCTCCTCGCCGCTCCTCCCCTCGACCACCGGCCTCCCACCGTGATTTACCGCTGTACCTCACCGGATCCAGTGCCTCCCCTTCGTCTCCAGCTCCCGACCGACTAGATCTAGTGCCTCCCCTCCGTCTCTGGCTCTTGGCCGATCGGGTCCAGCTCCGCCCCCTCCATCGCCACCTCTTGTCCGACCACTGGTGCGGGCAAGCGAGCGATGGCGGATGCTGGTGCAAGGGTGCCCGCATCACCTGGAGGCGGCGAAGCCGCCAAACTTTCTGCGACTAACCACCATGGACTTCCGGAAGCCTCCTCCTCCTTCCATCCTCACCTCCTGATGGCTTAGCAGAGCTGATGACGGCCAAGGCGCAAGCTATGGCGAACGGCGTGGCTAAGGGAGCATCTCGGCAGCGGAGACCGCATGGGCGGCGCCTTCAAATCTAGCAACGGTTGATGAACTTCCTCCCTCTTCTTGCCTACTCCTTCAATCTGGCCTTACCAGACCTTCTTGCTTCATGCAGATGAACTTCGCGCCCGCTGCTTGACATGGATTGCCATGGGATTCCTCTCCTAACTCTCCAATAAATTGCTCTCAAGGTGGCCTATCTACTATCCAAGCTATGGTTGAACTTCCTACTGTCTGTTATTTTCTTTCAGACATGTGAAGTTCTAGTAGTGTGTGAGACTCGGTGCAAGCTGCAAACATTAAAAAATATGCCTTCATTCATATGTGAAAACCCTTGTGAAGTTCAACTAGTAAGTGCGCTAGAGTTCAGGTTGGTATGTACATGTTTGTGTGCAAAAAATAAAAGGAAAATAAAAGGTACATGTGATCACATGAAGGTCAGGTTGGTATGCACTAGTGGTTCAACCATTCAAACTCATGAAGCTTAGGTTTTTTAACTATAGACAGTATTTCCCCTTTGCAAACAAGAATTCAGTGCGTGGAGAGTGCTCAGTTCAGGTACAAAAAAAATTCAAATAGTGTAGAATTCAGAATGTGAGGTTCATTCTGTGAAGAGTGCTCAGTTCAGGTACACAAGTATGGGCAGATGCTTGATACGTCCATTTTGCATCATGCTTTTATATCAATATTTATTGCATTATGGGCTGTTATTACATATTATATCTCAACACTTATGGCTATTCTCTCTTATTTTATAAGGTTTACCATGAAGAGGGGGAATGCCGGTAGCTGGAATTCTGGCTGGAAAAGGAGCAAACATTGGAAACCTATTCTGCACTGCCCCAAAAATCTTGAAACTCCACAAAACATGTTGTTGGAATTAATAAGAATTATTGAGCGAAAGAAATACATCAGGGGGCCCACACCTTGGCCAGGAGAGTGGGGGCGCCCCCCTACTGGGCATGCCCCCTGTCTCCTGGCCCCCCTGGTGGGCCTCCGGTGTCCATCTTCTGCTATACGAGAGCTTTTACCCTAGAAAAAATCGTGGGCAAGCTTACGGGACGAAACTCCGCCGCCACGAGGCGGAACCTTGGCGGAACCAATCTAGGGCTCTGGCGGAGCTGTTCTACCGGGGACACTTCCCTCCGGGAGGGGGAAATCATCACCAACGTCATCACCAACGATCCTCTCATCGGGAGGGGGTCAATCTCCATCAACATCTTTACCAGCACCATCTCCTCTCAAAACCCTAGTTCATCTCTTGTATCCAATCTTGTATCAAAACCACAAATTGGTAACTGTGTGTTGCTAGTAGTGTTGATAACTCCTTGTAGTTGATGCTAATTGGTTTACTTGGTGGAAGATCATATGTTCAGATCCTTTATGCATATTATTACTCCTCTAATTATGAACATGAATATGCTTTGTGAGTAGTTACATTTGTTCCTGAGGACATGGGTGAAGTCTTGCTATTAGTAGTCATGTGAATTTGGTATTCGTTCGATATTTTAATGAGATGTATGTTGTCTTTTCCTCTAGTGGTGTTATGTGAACGTCGACTACATGACACTTCACCATTATTTGGGCCTAGAGGAAGGCATAGGGAAGTAATAAGTAAATGATGGGTTGCTAGAGTGACAGAAGCTTAAACCCTAGTTTATGCGTTGCTTCGTTAGGGGCTGATTTTGATCCATATGTTTAATGTTGTGGTTAGGTTTACCATAATACTTCTTTTGTAGTTGCGGACGCTTGCAATAGGGGTTAATCATAAGTGGGATGCTTGTCCAAGTAAGGTCAGTACCCAAGCACCGGTCCACCCACATATCAAATTATCAAAGTACCGAACGTGAATCAAATGAACGTGATGAAAACTAGCTTGACGATAATTCACATGTGTCCTCGGGAGCTCCTTTCTCATTATTAGAATTTGTCTAGGCTTATCCTTTGCTACATAAAGGATTGGGCACCTTGCTGCATTTTATTTACTTTATAAACTTGTTACTCGTTACTATTTATCTTATCACAAAACTATCTATTACCTACAATTTCAGTGCTTGCAGAGAAAACCTTACCGCAAACCACTTATCATTTCCTTCTGGTCCTCGTTGGGTTCGACACTCTTACTTATCAAAAGGACTACGATAGATTCCCTACACTTGTGGGTCATCAAGACTCTTTTCTGGCGCCGTTGCCAGGGAGGGTAGCGCTTTTGGTGAGTGGAACTTGGTAAGGAAACATTTATATAGTGTGCTGAAATTTTCTGTTACTTGTCACTATGGAAACTAATCCTTTGAGGGGCTTGTTCGGGGTATCCACACCCCGACCAGAAGAGCAAAGAGTTGCTCCTCAACCTACTGAACTTTATGAAAATATTTACTTTGAGATTCATTCGGGTATGATAGAGAAACTGCTAGCTAATCCATTTGCAGGAGATGGAACATTACATCCCGATTTGCACCTTATCTTTGTGGATGAAGTTTGTGGATCATTTAATCTTGCAGGTATTCCCGATGATGTTGTCAAAAGGAAGGTATTCCCTTTATCTTTGATGGGAGATGCATTGACATGGTACAGGCTATGTGATGATACAAGATCTTGGAATTATAAGCGATTGAAGTTGGAATTTCACCAGAAATTCTATCCTATGCATCTTGTTCATCGTGATCGTAATTACATATATAATTTCTGGCCTCACGAAGGAGAAAGCATCACTCAAGCTTGGGGGAGGCTTAAGTCAATGTTATATTCATGCCCCAATCATGAGCTCTCCCGGGAAATGATTATTCAAAAAATTTTATGCTCGGCTTTCTCTTAATGATTGCAACCTGCTCGATACTTCCTGTTCTGGTTCTTATATGCTGAAGACTATTGATTTCAAATGGGACTTATTGGAAAGAACTAAACGCAACTTTGAAGATTGGGGTTCCGACGATGGTAAGGAGTCAGGTATGACACCTAAGTTCGATTGTGTTAAATCTTTTATGGATACCGATGCTTTTCGTGGATTTAGCACTAAGTATGGACTTGACTCTGAGATAGTAGCTTCTTTCTATGAATCTTTTGCTACTCACGCTGATCTCCCTAAAGAGAAGTGGTTTAAATATAATCCTCCTGTTGAAGTGAAAGTAGTTGCACCTATTACAGTTGAAGAAAAGACTATCACCTATAGTGATCCTATTGTTCCTACTACTTATGTTGAGAAACCTCCTTTTCCTGTTAGGATAAAGGATCATGCTAAAACTTTGACTGTTGTTTGTAAGAGTAATACTAGGACTTATACACCTCCTGAGCAAATCAATGTTGAACCTAGTATTGCTATGGTGAAAGATCTCTTGGATGATGATTTAGATGGGCATGTTATTTATTTCTGTGATGAATCTGCTAATATTGCTAGACCAGATACTAAGATACATAGACCAGTCGTAGGCATGCCTGTTATTTCTGTTAAAATAGGAGATCATGGTTATCATGGCTTATGTGATATGGGTGCTAGTGCTAGTGCGATATCCTATGATCTATATAAAGAAATTATGCACGACATTGCGCCCATTGAATTAGAAGACATTAATGTTACTATTAAGCTTGCTAATAGGGATACCATTAAACCAGTTGGGATTGTTAGAGATGTTGAAGTTTTGTGTGGGAAGGTTAAATACCCTGCTGATTTTCTTGTTCTTGGTTCCCCACAAGATGATTTTTGTCCCATTATTTTTGGTAGACCCTTCTTGAATACATCTAGTGCTAAGATTGATTGTGAAAAAGATACCGTCACCGTTGGCATAGATGGTATGTCTCATGAGTTTAATTTTGCTAAGTTTTGTAGACAACCTCGTGATAGGGAACCACCTAGTAAGGATGAGATTATTAGTCTTGCTTCCATTGCTGTGCCTCCTACTGATCCGTTAGAACAATATTTGCTAGACCATGAAAATGATATGTTTATGAAGGAAAGTAGGGAAATAGATGAAGTGTTCCTTAAACAGGAACCTATGCTGAAACATAACCTTCCCATTGAAATTCTTGGGGATCCTCCTCCACCCAAGGGTGATCCCGTGTTTGAACTCAAACCATTACCTGATAATCTTAAGTATGCTTATCTTGATGAAAAGAAAATATATCCTGTTATTATTAGGGTTAACCTTTCAGAGCAAGAAGAAGAAAGATTATTGAAAACTCTGAAGAAGCACCGAGCAGCCATTGGATATACTCGGGATGCTCTCAAGGGCATCAGTCCCACATTATGCCAACACAAAATTACAGTGGAGAAAGATGCTAAACCAGTTAGAGATCCTCAACGACGACTAAATCCCAAGATGAAGGAAGTGGTAAGAAAGGAGATACTAAAGCTCCTTGAGGCAGGTATAATTTATCCCGTTGCTGATAGTGAATGGGTAAGCCCTGTCCATTGTGTTCCTAAAAATGGAGGTATTACCGTTGTTCCTAATGATAAAGATGAATTGATCTCGCAAAGAATTATTATAGGTTATAGGATGGTAATTGATTTCCGTAAGTTAAATAAAGCTACTAAGAAAGATCATTACCCATTACCTTTTATTGATCAAATGCTAGAAATACTATCCAAATACACACATTTTTGCTTTCTAGAAGGTTATTCTGGTTTCTCTCAAATACCTGTGTCAGTGAAGGATCAATCTAAAACTACTTTTACTTGCCCTTTTGGTACTTTTTCTTATAGACGTATGCCATTTTGTTTATGTAATGCACCTGCTACCTTTCAAAGATGCGTGATGGCTATATTCTCTGATTTTTGTGAAAAGATTTGTGAGGTATTCATGGATGATTTCTCCGTTTATGGATCCTCTTTTGATGATTGTTTGAGAAACCTTGATTGAGTTTTGCAGAGATGCGAAGACACTAGTCTCGTCCTCAATTGGGAAAATGTCACTTTATGGTTAATGAAGGCATTGTCTTGGGGCACAAGATCTCCGAGAGAGGTATTGAAGTTGATAAAGCCAAAGTTGATGTTATTGAAAAGATGCCATGTCCCAAGGACATAAAAGGTATAAGAAGTTTCCTTGGTCACGCCAGTTTTATAGGAGGTTCATTAAGGACTTTTCTAAAATCTCTAGGCCTCTGACTAATTTATTGCAAAAAGATATTCCTTTTGTCTTTGATGATGATTGTGTAGAAGCCTTTGAAATACTTAAGAAAGCTTTGATCACTGCACCTATTGTTCAGCCACCTGATTGGAATTTACCTTTTGAAATTATGTGCGATGCTAGTGATTATGCTGTAGGTGCTATTCTAGCGCAAAGAGTTGATAAGAAATTGAATGTTATCCAGTATGCTAGTAAGACTCTTGATACTGCCCAGAGAAATTATGCTACTATCGAAAAAGAATTCTTAGTAGTTGTATGTTGCATGTGATAAGTTTAGACCTTATATTGTTGATTCCAAAGTTACTATTCACACTGATCATGCTGCTATTAAATATCTTATGGAAAAGAAAGATGCTAAGCCTAGACTCATTAGATGGGTTCTCTTGCTCCAAGAATTTGATTTGCATATTATTGATAGAAAGGGAGCTGAGAACCCCGTTGCAGACAACTTATCTAGGTGATAACCCACAAGTATACGGAATAGTTGTAGCCTCTTTTGATAAGTAAGAGTGTCGAACCCAAGGAGGAGCTAAAGGTAGAACAAATACTCTCTCAAGTCCTATCGGCCACTGATACGACTCTACGCACGCTTGACGTTCACTTTACCTAGAACAAGTATGAAACTAGAAGTACTTTGTAGGTGTGATAGGATAGGTTTGCAAGATAATAAAGAACACGTAAATAAAAAGTAGGGGATGTTTAGATAAAGATGCAATAAAGTAAGTATTAGTAGAGAGCTTTTTGTTACGAGAAAGTTATTTGTCCAAGGCAATCGATAACTAGACTGGTAATCATTGTTGCAATTCTATTTGAGGGAGAGGCATAAGCTAACATACTTTCTCTACTTGGATCATATGCACTTATGATTGGAACTCTAGCAAGCGTCCACAACTACTAAAGATTCATTAAGGTAAAACCCAACCATAGCATTAAAGTATCAAGTCCCCTTTTATCCCATACGCAAACAACCTACATACTCGGGTTTGTGTTTCAGTCACTCATGCAACCCACCATAAGCAAATCATAAACATATTGCAAACCCTACAGCGGGAATCCCTCACGCTTGCGCGACACGGAGGGCACAATAGGACAAAACGGATCTACTCAAACATCATAAGATAGCCATACATCATTGGGAAATAATATATAGCGTTGAGCACCATGTTTAAGTAGAGATTACAACGGGTAAGAGAGAGGTTACACCGCTGCATAGAGGGAGGAAGAGTTGGTGATGAAGGCAGTGAAGTTGTTGGTGAAGATCGCGGTGATCATGATGGCCCCCGGCAGCATTCCGGCGCCACCAGAAGCAAGGGGGAGAGGGCCCCCTTCTTCTTCTTCCTTGACCTCCTCCCTAGATGGGAGAAGGGTTTCCCCTCTGTTCCTCGGCTCCCATGGCTTGGGAGGGGCGAGAGCCCCTCCGAGATTGGATCTATCTCTCTGTTTCTGCGTTCTCTGATTCTACCCCTTCACCGTTTCTTAAATATCCGGAGATTCGTAACTCCGATTGGGGTGAATCTTTCGCCCAGATCTTTCTCATAAAATTAGTCAACCGCCTTACGGGTGGCCCACGAGAGTCCAGGGCGCGCCCAGGGGGGAGGGCGTGCCCCCCTGTCTCGTGGCCACGCGGGACACTGTTTTGTGTTGATTTTACTTCCCAAAAATCATAAATATTCCAAAAAAAGTCCCCGTTCATTTTTATCCCGTTTGGACTTCATTTGATATTGGGTTTCTGCGAAACAGGAAACATGCAACAGACAGGAACTGGCACTGGGCACTGGATCAATATGTTAGTCCCAAAAAATAGTATAAAAAGTTGCCAAAAGTATATGAAAGTTGTATAATATTGGCATGGAACAATAAAAAATTATAGATACGATGGAGACGTATCACTAGGTTAGAGAATGTTCTTGATGACCCACTGCCTATTGATGATAGCTTTCCTGATGAACAATTAGCAGTCATTAATGCTTCTCGTATTGCTCCTTGGTATGCTGATTATGCTAATTACATTGTTGCTAAATTTATACCTCCTAGTTTCACATACCAGCAAAAGAAAAAGTTCTTTTATGATTTAAGACATTACTTCTGGGATGACCCACACCTTTATAAAGAAGGAGTAGATAGTGTTATTAGACGTTGTGCCTGAGCATGAACAGGAACAGATCCTACGCAAGTGTCAATCTGAATCCTGTGGAGGACACCACGCTGGAGATAGAACTGCACACAATGTACTACAATCTGGTTTTTATTGGCCTACTCTCTTCAAAGATGCTCGTAAGTTTGTCTTATCTTGTGATGAATGTCAAAGAATAGGTAACATTAGTAGACGTCAAGAAATGCCTATGAATTATTCTCTTGTTATTGAACCGTTTGATGTTTGGGGCTTTGATTATATGGGACCTTTTCCTGCCTCTAATGGTTATACACATATTTTAGTTGTTGTTGATTACGTTACTAAGTGGGTAGAAGCTATTACAACTAGTAGTGCTGATCATAACACTTCTATTAAAATGCTTAAAGAAGTTATTTTTCCGAGGTTTGGAGTCCCTAGATATCTTATGACTGATGGTGGTTCACATTTTATTCATGGTGCTTTCCGTAAGATGCTTGCTAAGTATGATGTTAATCATAGAATCGCAACTCCTTATCATCCGCAGTCTAGTGGTCAAGTAGAGTTGAGCAATAGAGAGCTCAAATTAATTTTGCAAAAGTCTGTGAATAGATCTAGGAAGAATTGGTCCAAAAAAACTTAATGATGCATTATGGGCCTATAGAACTGCATACAACTTGGTCCAAAAATGGTTTATGGAAAAGCGTGTCATTTACCTCTTGAACTTGAACATAAAGCATATTGGGCTATTAAAGAGCTCAACTATGACTTCAAACTTGTTGGTGAGAAGATGTTGTTTGATATTAGCTCACTTGATGAATGGAGAACCCAAGCCTATGAGAATGCCAAGTTATTCAAAGAAAAAGTCAAACGCTGGCATGACAAAAGGATACAAAAGCGTGAGTTTAACGTAGGAGATTATGTGTTATTATTCAACTCTCGTTTAAGATTTTTTGTAGGAAAACTTCTCTCTAAATGGGAAGGCCCTTACGTTATCGAGGAGGTCTACCGTTCTGGTGCCATAAAAATCAACAACTTCGAAGGCACAAGTCCGAGGGTGGTAAACGGTCAAAGAATTAAACATTATATTTCAGGTAATCCTATCAATGTTGAAACTAATATTATTGAAACCATAACCCCGGAGGAATACATAAGGGACACCTTCCAGAACGTTCCAAACTCCGAAAAGGAATAGGTATGTGGTACGGTAAGTAAACCGACTCCAAAACAACTCCAATGGCAATTTTTTATCAGTTTTGGAATATTTAAGAATTTTAGAAAGAAAGAAGTAGTCCGAAAGGGACACGAGGCCCCCACGAGAGTGGAGGGCGCGCCCACCCTTACTGGGCGCGCCCCCTGTCTCGTGGACACCTCGTGTGCCTCCCGGACTCCATTTTCTTGCACGTCATGTATTTTGGTCGGTAAAAATTCATTATATATACTCCCGAAGGTTTTGACCACCGTATCATGCAAATATCCTCTGTTTCGTTTCGATTTATTCTATTACAGATTTAGAGCAATATGTCGTCTCAGGATTCGAAAGGGGAAAGTTATGTGGCTGATTACCTCGTAGACCCTAAGGTCTACGGGGACTTGGAGCATGATGGCTGGACCTCTGAAGAAGAGAAAGACTATGAGCCTAAAGTAAAGGAGGAGACGAGTTCAGACGAAGACGAAGCCCCATTACCTCAGCCTGGGGGCATGCATGTGGAGTTTAAAAAGTCAAGCCTCTCTGTTAGAGCAAAGAAGCCAAAGATCGAGTTTATCCCTTTTCGTCTCTTGCAGGAAAATAAACAGGAATTATGCAAAAGAGTATTAAGCTTTGAGCAGGAGATCGAGGACCTAAAGGAGCAAAATATTATACTCAAGCGTAAATTGAGGAGCAAACCAACATCTGCAACAACTCCTACATCACCACCTTCATCACCCCCGAGGACATAATCAAATAGGTATGGGCACTCCCCTTGGCAACTGCCAAGCTCGGGGGAGGTGCCCCGGTATCGTATCACCATCACACTCCTATCTTTACTGCTTTATTTAGTTCGATCCTTTTAGTAGTATCTTGATCTACTAGATTGAAGTTTTGATATCAAGTAGCTTTGAGTTTTGCTTTGTTACCTCTTTTTGTAATCGAGTCCGTGAGCTATCTATAATAAAGACTAGTGTTGAGTCAAGGGCTTTGCTATGTTGCTATGATCTTGAGAAAGTAGAAAGAATAAAAGAGTTCATATTGATCTTATGGATAGTGATGACTTCACGTATAGAAAGTATGAGGCATAAAAGTTGTTGAGAGTTGATAAACGTAGTTTTGATCATCATTGCAATTAATAGGAAGTGATAAGGAAAGGGGGGTTCACATATAAATATATTATCTTGGACACCTTTTATAATAGGGAGCACTCATTAAGTATGACATGCTAAAAGAGTTGATGTTGGACAAGGAAGACAACGTAATGGTTTATGTTTTCGCACATCTCAGTTAAAGTATATTGTCATTAACCTTCCAAACATGTTGAGCTTGCCTTTCCCCCTCATGCTAGCCAAATTCCTTGCACCAAGTAGAGATACTACTTGTGCTTCCAAACATCCTTAAACCTAGTTTTGCCATGAGAGTCCACCATACCTACCTATGGATTGAGTAAGATCCTTCAAGTAAGTTGTCATGTTGCAAGCAATAAAAATTGCTATCTAAATATGTATGACTTATTAGTGCAGAGAAAATAAGCTTTGTACGATCTTGTTGTGGAAGTAATAAAAGCGACGGACTGCATAATAAAGGTCCACATACAAGGGGCAATATAAAGTGATGTTCTTTTGCATTAAGATTTTGTGCATCAACCCTAAACACACATGACAACCTCTGCTGCCCTCTGCGAAGGGCCTATCTTTTACTTTATGTTTTTACTTTATGCTTGAGTCAAGGTGATCCTCACCTTTCCCTTTTTCATTTTATCCTTTGGCAAGCTCCTCGTGTTTGAAAGATCACGATATATATATCCAATTGGATGTAAGTTAGCATGGGCTATTATTGTTGACATCACCTAAATTTGAATACGTTGGGAGGCAACACAATAATGCCCCTATCTTTCTCAGTGTCCGGCTGAAACTCCAGAACCACAAGTATTGTGTGAGTGTTAGCAATTATACAAGACTACAAGATAGTTGAGTATGTGAACTTGCTGAAAAGCTCTATTGTTGACTCTTTCTGATGTTATGATAAATTGAAATTGCTTCAATGACTGAGATTATAGTTTGTTAGTTCCCAATGAAGTTTTTGAACTATACTTGACATTGTGAATTGATTGTTACTTGAGCATAATAAATCATATGACAAAATCTATATATGTTGCTGTTATAAGAATGATCATGATGCCCTCATGTCCGTATTTTATTTTTATCGACACCTCTATCTCTAAACATGTGGACATATTTTTCGATTTCGGCTTCCGCTTGAGGACATGCGAGGTCTAAGCTTAGGGGAGTTGATACGTTCATTTTGCATCATGCTTTTATATCAATATTTATTGCATTATGGGATGTTATTACATATTATATCTCAATACTTATGGCTATTCTATCTTATTTTATAAGGTTTACCATGAACAGGGGGAATGCCGGGAGTTGGAATTCTGGCTGGAAAAGGAGCAAACATTGGAAACCTATTCTGCACCGCCCCAAAAATCCTGAAACTCCACGAAACATGTTTTTTGAATTAATAAGAATTATTGAGTGAAAGAAATACATCAGGGGGCCCACACCTTGGCCAGGAGAGTGGGGGGCGCCCCCCCTACTGGGCGCCCCCCTGTCTCCTGGGCCCCCTGGTGGGCCTCCGGTGTCCATCTTCTGCTATATGAGAGCTTTTACCCTGGAAAAAATCATGGGCAAGTTTATGGGATGAAACTCCACCGCCACGAGGCGGAACCTTGGCGGAAACAATCTAGGGCTCTGGCGGAGCTGTTCTGCCGGGGACACTTCCCTCTGGGAGGGGGAAACCATCACCAACGTCATCACCAACGATCCTCTCATTGGGAGGGGGTCAATCTCCATCAACATCTTCACCAGCACCATCTCCTCTCAAAACCCTAGTTCATCTCTTGTATCCAATCTTGTATCAAAACCACAAATTGGTACTTGTGGGTTGCTAGTAGTGTTGATTACTCCTTGTAGTTGATGCTAATTGGTTTACTTGGTGGAAGATCATATGTTCAGATCCTTTATGCATATTATTACTCCTCTGATTATGAACATGAATATGCCTTGTGAGTAGTTACGTTTGTTCCTGAGGACATGGGTGAAGTCTTGCTATTAGTAGTCATGTGAATTTGGTATTTGTTCGATATTTTGATGAGATGTATGTTGTCTTTTCCTGTAGTGGTGTTATGTGAACATCGACTACATGACAATTCGCCATTATTTGGGCCTATAGGAAGGCATAGGGAAGTAATAAGTAGATGATGGGTTTCTAGAGTGACAGAAGCTTAAACCCTAGTTTATGCGTTGCTTCGTTAGGGGCTGATTTGGATCCGTATGTTTAATGTTGTGGTTAGGTTTACCTTAATACTTCTTTTGTAGTTGCGGATGCTTGCAATAGGGGTTAATCATAAGTGGGATGCTTGTCCAAGTAAGGGCAGTACCCAAGCACCGGTCCACCCACATATCAAATTATCAAAGTACCGAACGCGAATCATATGAACATGATGAAAACTAGCTTGACGATAATTCCCATGTGTCCTCGGGAGCTCCTTTCTCATTATTAGAATTTGTCCAGGCTTATCCTTTGCTACATAAAGGATTGGGCCACCTTGCTGCATTTTATTTACTTTATTTACTTGTTACTCGTTACTATTTATCTTATCACATAACTATCTATTACCTACAATTTCAGTGCTTGCAGAGAAAACCTTACCGAAAACCGCTTATCATTTCCTTCTACTCCTCGTTGGGTTCGACACTCTTACTTATCGAAAGGACTATGATAGATCCCATACACTTGTGGGTCATCAATGCTCAGCTCAGTTTTTCAGAGTGTGATACCTGTCCTAGGAAAAATATGTACATGAACAACACTTTTATATGAGAAGTTTAGTCGGTGAATAATGCTTAGTTCATTTACACCAGTATAGGCAGATGTAACTTGTGTGCTAACACATTCTTTTCTTTATGCTAGCAAGATGAGAGATGCAGAAAGAAGCTTAGAAGTTCCCAGCAGCAAGTACACAATCCTAAGCCTGTACGCGTTGCACCACCCCCTCAATGGGTCACACCTCAAATGCACCAAAAACATTACCAACCTGCTCCACACCAAAATTGGATGACACCCGAAACACATGCAGACTTCCAAGATGCTGGGTCACAGCCCTATCCGCACCACTTTGCGCCTCCACCTAATTAGGTGACGCCGGAAATCCCCCGCGGATTCTTTGTATCCACCAGCAGACTTCCAAGCACACTCGATGGAGGAGGGTGTTAGCTCAAGTCCTGCGTGTAACTCTGGAGGTTATCCTGGTGTGGCTCGTCAATGCTAAAGGGCAGCAACTAAACCGGATCCCAGGACAAATCCAACAGGAACACACACACGGGGGAGAGTGCTCTACACACTACCGCCGTTGGAAGATGATGTTGCTGGTACAACTCAGGATTGTACGAGACATAAGGTAGATGGATTGCTTCACATAACAAACGAGCAAACTAAAACCAGGATCGCAATACCTCCACAAACACCACAAGCAAAAAGGACGCAAACAAGAGAGAGGCCATCTTCTGCCCTCCTTCCTCCTCGTGATCCACTCCTGCATCCTGCTGTGATAACTCTGATGTGCCCATTCCCAAAGGGCCAGCAGCATACTCTGACGGAGTTGCGATCATAAACGCATGTAAGTGAACACAATTTAAGTATTTATATATGCATCTTGTATGATCTGCAATTGTTCTTCTCCCTCCAGGATAACAAATTTATAAACTGCATTTTAACATGTCGTTTGGGTTATTTTTTCTTTTTGTGCAGATGCCAGATCTCTCGGATTATCTAATACCAAGACTAATTATGCGAATCCAGAATGTAGAGAAGACAAGGGAATTTTACAACAGATACGCCAGACACGCTGATTTTGGAATTAGGAAGACGGGAGGGAATGACAATCACATGTATTTTGTTTGTGCATTCCAAGAGAGACACACAACTTCTGTTTCAGAGGCTGACAGGAAGAGACACAAAACATCACAGAGGACAAGCTGCAATGCAAGAATGAGGATGAAGGTGCAGGCGGATAACACATGTGTGGTAGTGGACATTGAGTACAATCATAATCACCACCTCATGCACACTGATGGCATGCTGATATTCTTGCACTCACACAAGAATTATGACCCGACTATTTTGGAGTACGTAAAGCTCTGACAGTACTATGATGTCAAACACACAACAATCATGTCCATGCTATTCAAAAATGAATATGGAAGCTACTTCCTAAGCATTACCGGACGAGACCTACTAAACCAGTAAGTATTGAAAAATGCATATACGGCAATGTACATAGCATCCTAATTCACCACACTTTCCTAGCAAAAATAACAAATGCATGTTTGCATATAATTTGTAGGAAAGCCATGAATGCAAGGAAAGATGATTTGGATGATGTATTGAAACATGTATCTTTCTTTAAAGACATGAAGGAAATTAATAATGAGTTTTTCTATGACATACAAGTAGACAGTGGAAAATCAATTAAAAACATATTCTGGTCCAATGCAAGTTTCCGAGGAGCATATCAAGAAAATGGTGATTGCGTAACATTCGACACAACTTACAAGACTAACATATTTCATATGCCTCTGTGAGTGTTTGTTGGAACAAACCTATAACACCCTACATGCGGTTATATCCCTCACGTGTCGGGGCACGACTTAGGGCCATAAACGCATGCAGGAGTGGTCTCAAGAGTGGTTAATCTTTGCACAACCCACGTACTGAAAAGATAGATATAGAGCATAGTTGGCTGACACTCGCCACGAATCACACAACATCATCAAATTTGATAAAATCATTCAAGATGAACACAAGGTCTGGCTACGGATGAAGTCAAACGAATAAAATACAACCACCCATGCTAAGTCCCGATCGTCCCTACTAGGCACCAGTACTGATCGTCTGGATATGTGACGTGCATTCGGCCATGTTCTTCATTGAACTCCCACTGAAGCTCATGTTCGTTGTTAGCATCAAACTCAGAGATACCTACAGCTGTTTTTGTAGTAAACTGTGAGCCACGAGGACTCAACAATCGCATTCCAGGGAATCAAGACTAACAAAACTTTTAGGTGAGGAAGGGGTATTTGGTGGAATTGCAGCGAAGCACTAAGCATATATCAGGTGGCTAGCTTATGTTTTCAAAGTAAGATGAGAAGCTATGCATGCGGTCACAAACTAGTAATGATCAATAAGTGAACCTGAACTACTTACGAGTCAAACATAACCCCACCGTATTCTCTTCCCGAACTTGCTCGAAAAGACACAGTCACGGTTATATACGCAGTTGGTGTATTTTATTTCAGATCTGGTGTCAAGTTCTCTACAACCGGATATTAAAAAGTTCCATCTTCCACATAACTGTGGGCACGGCTTTCAAAAGTTTAAACCCTGCAGGGGTGTCCCAACTTAGCCCATGATAAGCTCTCACGATCCACGGAGACAATCCTCCATCACGGGACAACCCGAGTATTCTCAAAATCCCGGTGCAGAAGTTCTTCGAAGAAAGGAAAACTATCCCAAGGAGATCTTCTGGTGAGTCAGATCCGTGTCGAGAGCCGCGCACTGTCTATATACGGACTCATCCATCTATGCATAGTGGACGATAGCCAAAATACCATCAAGTTGCCCCGAGGCGGCACCGCTGACTGCTAGGTAGGTGGACCAACACTCATGTCAAGCACTGGCCCAGGGGGTTGATTAAGAATCCTCGGGTTAATTACTCCCTATGCAAGTTTTAGTTGTTATTAGGCAAATGGTAAAACCAAAGTTTGATATCCTCGGTAAAGCTTTACTTTAAGCGAAGAATCAAGGGAGGCCCATAAACCCCGAGCGCGTTAGGAACGCAAAATTCAAGGAACATAACAATGGTTTAACGAAAACTAGGGCGGCAAGAGTTGAAAAAAACACCAGGCAAAAGGCCGAGCCTTACACTCTTTACCAAGTATATATGTGCATTAATTAAATAAGAGATATTTTCCCAAGATATCCATGTTCCAACATGGAACAACCTGCAACTACACCTGCAACTAGTAACGCTATAAGAGGAGCTGAGCAAAGCAGTAACATAGCCAAACAACGATTTGGTGGGATGGTGGAAAAGGTTAGAGGTTGTTTCATGGCATATTGGAGGGCTTGATAAACAAGTGGTGGTAGCGCGACATAGCATTGGCATTGAGACAACTAGCATAGCAAAAATAGTAGTGAGATCCAAGGTGATGGTTATCTTGCCTGAAATCCCGCTAGGAAGAAGAATGAGTCCATGAAGAAGACAAGCGGGCGTAGTCGAACGAATCCTCACATTTGCAACATCTCCAGAACTATCGAGAAGAAGAACATCCGGAAAGAAACAGACAACACGGTAAACAAACAAGCATAATCATGGCATGATGCACAAACAAGTATGATGCGTGTATGCTTTAAATATGCATGGCATGGCAAAGTGCAAAAAACAATACTACAAATTAAGTGGAGCTCAATTTGCAAAGAGTTGCATATTGACGAAACGCCACATGCAATTATTTAGTTCACTCCCGTTTATGAACAAGACAAGATTAAATGTTGGTTAACATGGAAAGAGGTGAAGCATAATAAAAATACCTATCTAGGCAGTTTAAATGAGGCCAGAAACAATAAACAACAATTCTAAAAAATCCCCATATGCATATTTCGAATTTGCTACGGTTCTGCCCTATACACAGTTTTAGAGTTGTTAAACATGCAAAGTAAGGCTACCATGTTAATCTATGCATTTTTATAGACCATTTACATATAAAGTTTATTTAATTCCGAGCAACGATTATTAAGTTATGAAATAATCCATTTTAACATGTTATTTAAGAAAATTATGCAAACAACAAGTTAAACATTTTAAACATGGTTGGATATTATGAAACTAGATGAAATTCTAAGTATTTTACATATATAGTTTGTTTTAAACTGATGCATGGTTAATTAGCTATTGCATGCATGAACATGAGGTTTTTTTTGTAAAACAGTAAAACCTGGAATAAATGCTAAAATTGCAACAGAGGTAAAAAGACGCATCGGGCCGAATCTTCTAGCCCAACAGTGCATAAGAGGGGCTGGAGGGCTTCTCACCATGGGCCATGACCCACTTCGGAGGTGAGGTGAGGCCGGCAGGGGCGGATGCAAGCCGTGGGGCAGGGGAGGCCCACGGGCGGCAAAGACGATGAGTGGACGAGGCACTGATGCACTAGCGTGGCGACTGGGCGCGGTCAATGCGAGCGACGCTCGTCCTATCATTTGAAGCAGAGGACACAACTGGGCGAGGCGGGCACAGGTGCAACTCCGGCGAGCAGTGGGGTGAGGAGAGGTCGGCGCGGGAGCTCGGTGGCGTCCGGACCAAGCGCGGGAGGTCTTCGGGGTCCCTTTACCTGCCGGATCAAAGCGGGGGAGGCAGGGACTGGAGCCGATCCGACCGGAGTTGAGGCGGAGGTGCAGCGGGGTTGAGCTGGTGCAACGATGGCGTCTTGAGGGACACACAGAAAAAGGGAGAGCTTGAGAGACAGGGAGAGAGCACCCGAGGGAGAGAGAAGGAAGCAAGGCACTACCTGGTTCAGGAGGAGCTCGTCTCCATGGATCGAGGAAGCGAGGAGGTGCGCTGGAGGAGGGATCGAGGAGCTCGGGCTCCTGGACGAGAGGAGGCTCGACGCGAGGGCTCCTGCTCTACTGCTGCGGACACGGGGACGAGGAGGTGGAGCTCGGGTGTTCTGGAGACCAGCCGGAGGTGGTGGGTGGCGTCCGGAGTAAATTACGGAGGTTGGTCGGCGTGGAAATTGAGGAGGAGTTGTGGCAAGCTGCGGGTTTGGATCGAGGAAGAGAGGCTGCTGATTGGTGCGGTGGGGAAAAAGAGGAGAAGGCAAGTGGGTGGCTGCGGCGGGTGAGGGGATGGATGGATGGGACATCTAGGTCTAGGGTTTCATCTGTTTAAATACCATGTAGGAATTGGGCAGGGCTATCTAGCCCCTCCGATCATAATCGGATGGACGGAAAAAATAAATAGGCTAGGGAGTCCAATAAATAAAAAGAAGATATTTTAGGGATGTTTGAGGGTGATCTAAACCCAATGGTGATGACTAAGCGGGTCGGGTTCGGGTAAGCTTTCAGACGCACATAATGGGTTTGACGAAAGGTTAACAAAGGCGAATGGGAAGCGGCACTACCAATTGATGCAAGTTTTATAAAAACATGCAGATGCAATGCTCATGATGACATGATGAAATGCAACAAACAAAATAAATCACGCGACAACAACAAAATAACAGGAAGGCCTCAGGAGCGTCGGTCTCGGGGTGTCACAAAACCATCAATTGCAGTCAATGATATTTGTTGTCGCCCTGATCAGAGACGAACATGCAAAGTGATTCAAGTGGCTATTCGACACATTTGTACGGTGCATGTCGGTGCAACAACCCTGGGTCTGTTGCCCTGACTATGCACAGCCACAGGATCAAGATTGAAGCACCAACCCAAGACAGAGTACAAGAAACCAAGAGATGCGAAGGACCAACAAGCAGATCAAAGGGACCAAGACCAAGCCAGAGAAGCAAGATATCGTCAAGAGAAAGGCATCCTTTGCCAGGCAGGCGAGCCCGGCAAGGGACGAGGACACCCCCAGAAGAAGACGACCAAGGCGTCCCGACAGAGCCTGCCGGGACTTGCGGAGGCAAGGATCACCTCACCAGCCACTCCACCATGACTCACATCGTCGATCAGTGCGGTGTCAAGCCGCAGAGTGATAAAGTGGCAGCCATTCGCCACATGGAAGCCTCTCCCTACAGGAAAAACCCATTGATGACACCCATCCTGCGATGTGTCAAACAAGCAGGCGTGGAGCTGGCAAGATATCCCGGCAAGCCTTGCCGGGCAACCAACAATGTAACGTTGAGCGGTGCATTAAATGCGCACTGTCAGCCCACAGAGTTAGGTATGATAGCATTGTTTTCTATCATATAAATGATAATGACTACTTTGCAATTGTGGTGACCCCCCTTATCTATAAAAGGAGGCCCTTGGCAACCGTAAACGAGGTTAGAAGGTTGGATAACTCACACGCCCATACGCGCGTAGTCGCTGCCACCCTGAGGCAGCCCTTGCCGGGCAAGTGTACTACGCACCATCACCACATTTCCACCATCAATCCACGAAAAGTAAGATTAGGGTTTTACGCCTTGCGGTGGCCCAAACCTGGGTAAAACCGCCCGTGTGATCTCTGTCGTGCTGCCTCACGCTCGTCTGCTCTTTGTGCAACACGACTCCCCCCTGCCGAACTAGCAAGGGGCCTCCTAGTCCCATAGGTGGCCATGGTTTCCTGCGACAACTTTGGGGCGCCACGTAGAGGGACCGCTTGCGCAAACCTGAAAGCATGCGTAACGCGTCATCTTCATCACCATCTACGTCTTCGATGGCGCCGTCAGCCATGGCACCCAATAAGAAGTCCGGTGTTTCGGCTCCACCATCCACCTCGAAGGCTCGACCACCCGCATCTACCAATGTTGCGGAAGGTGCGGAGGCATGTGAGGAGGTGGATGTCGCTAGGGGTGCGGTCGGAGCGGGCAACACGGTCACCACTTCCCCCGCGGCCGAAGCGGAGGTGGGGAACACCATAGGAGAGCAACACCAACAACACCCTGATGGCCATGCTCCGCTCGCTGACAGGCACAACCGCAGTGATGGCGCTCGGTCTGGGGCGAACCGCCGCCCTCCGGCCGCCCCTATCATAGGCGCAACCGCTGCGCATGTGCTTTCCCCTAGGCGAGTCGACCAAGCCGCTGCGCCCAACGAAGCCGCTGGCCCTCAAGCGCCTTCGCCACTCCTCCATGCCATCCAAGTGGCTGCTCCGCAACGGCGGGGATTGCAGGGCCATTGACGCTGGCACCGTTAGGAGCCGAGCGACGGTACAATCTGCGTCATTATCGCCCATGCCGAGCATCGCTACGGAGGCCATGGCGCGGGCTCAGCTGCTACTCAGGTTCCCACCAGCAGCTGAGCAGATGGACGAGTGGCGCGCCACCATCCAGAGCCTGCTCAGCTTTGCCGAAGCTGGGGCTCACAGCAAGCCGGCCCGCCATGACCTTTCCAAGTGACGACGATAGCTCGTGTCACTGGTCGTACGGACGGGGCCACCGCCACGGTGCAATCCCTACCTCGGCAACCAACGCAAGCTCAATATCACCAAGAACCTGTTGACGTCTCGATGGCCTCTTCTGACCCTCGAGCGCACCCAAATTAACGGCCAGCCCGGGAGGGCCGGTGGATGGAGGACGCGCGTGTCGTAGATGAGGCGCACCGCGACGATCCCCGCCGGAAAAATGGGAGCAATGGTCCCAACGTTGACGAGCCCACGCCCGATAATGACGGGTGCATGCCTTTCGAGGTTGGATGCCCTACCTTTACTCGTGAGCTGTGGCAAGTCCATTGGTCGTCCGCTCGCACGTTCAAGCCAGAGATACCTGAGAAGTACGATGGGAGGCTGAACCCGGTAGAGTTCCTGAGCATCTACACCATTGTTGTTCAGGCTACCGGGGGAAGAGATGAGAAGGTGTTCGCCAACTACTTCCCTTTGGCCCTCAAGTCCAATGTCAGGTCTTGGCTGATGCACCTGCCGGTGAACTCCATTTCTTCATGGGAAGACCTGTGCCACGAGTTCATCGGTGCCTTCACCGGTGGCTACTAGGAGCCGGGCCGACCCAGCGACCTGCAGCTTCTCCAACAGAAGGAAGGAGAAACCCTCTGTAAGTATTTATAGAGATTCAGCAAAGTTCATAGAAATATTCCAAATATCGATCCAGCAACTGTGATAGCTGCCTTCCAGTCCAATGTGCGCAACTGTCGGATTTGTTCTAAGATGAACGTGCGGTTGCCCAAGACCGTGGAGGAGCTCTACACGTTGGTGTGTAAGTGTGCTCGGATGGAGGAGGGAAGGAAGTTGCCCGGAGACAAAGATTGCATCAATGTTGATTCAGAGGATGATGATGAATCAACCAATCAGAAGAAGATCAAGAAGCGCAATAAGAAGCGGAGGGATAAGGCAGTGATGACCGTTGAAGGATCAGGAATGCCTAGTACCGGCAAGAAGGCCAAAGTTGAGGCCCTCGGCAAGGAAGCTGCCATGTGCGCTAACTGCCGAGAAGCCGCTTCTGCCGAGAAGGCCGAGAAAGGTGATGGGCCATATTGCAAGATTCATCGGACTAAGGGCCACGACCTTCATGAGTGTTATCAGGTTGAGTGGTTTGTCAAGAGACAAAGAGCAGAGTATGAGAAGCGTGATAAGAAAAATGGTCAGAATGTTGCTGGCGGTAAGGGCCGAGGTAGTGAAGTAAATCGCCCCGGCAAACCCTTTCGGAACCAAGGAAAACACGCCAGGGGTCGAGAGAAGGAAGTATGTGGTGAGGAAAGTGATGGAGGGGATGAAGAGGAAACCAGCGAGCAAGAGTTTCAGAAGGCCACTTACGCCTGTGCGTTGACGGGGGTGCATCTCTGCACACCTCTCACCGCTAGCTCAAGCGGTGGGCGCGAGAAGTCAATGTCGTGGAACCAGCACCAGAGGCTCGTAAGCCGCTCAAATTGCCCCATACGCCCACCATCTTTGACGAGGAGGATCATCCTAGCCATACCACTTTTGTAGGGTGCCTGCCATTGTTGGTTTCTCCAACAATCCGCAACCTCAAAGTCACGAAGATGTTGGTGGATGGTGGGGCCAGACTGAATCTGATTTCCCTAGCAGTTATTAGCAAGCTTCAGATACCAGAGGAAGAGCTAGAGGTTAGCGGCATGTTTCAAGGAGTTAATCCCGGCAGGAGTCATCCTAAGGGAAAGATCATGTTGCCGATAACGTTTGGGGGAGAACTGAACTACCGGACTAAGAAGATTGTGTTTGATGTGGTCGATCTGCCCCTGCCGTACAATGGGATTCTTGGACGCCTGACTCTAGCTAAATTCATGGAGGCATCCCACTATGCCTACAACACCCTGAAGATGCCCGGAACACTAGGAGTTATCACCATCCCATCAGATGAGAATGATGTAATCATTTGTGTGGACAAGATGTGCAGGGACGCGATCGCGGCAGAGGCAGCGGCAGCAGCAGTTCCTGCCAAGTAAAGGAAAGAAGAGGGATTGTAGGACCTCCGGCAAAGAGTCCGGGAAGGGTGCGCCCACCGAGTGCACGGCACCCGTCGACGACGTGCTAGAGTGTTCCAACAGCAAGAGATCCAAGGTTGCTGCACCCAAAGTGAAGAAGGTCCCGGCAGGGCTAGCTGGCATTGATGGTACTTTCACTATCAGCGCCACCCTCGATGACAAATAGGAAAGCATGCTCGTTGCATTCCTGCGGGCGAATATCGACGTGTTTGCCAGGAAACCATCTAATATCATAGGGAGGTAATTGGGCACCACCTTGCTGTCTGCCCTCATGCCCGACATGTCGAGCAAAAAGTCCAGAAATAGGCCTTGGAGAGGCAGCAATTCATTGCAGAAGAAATCAAGAAACTTGAAGCAGCTGGTTTGGTTAGAGGAGTACTACATCCCACGTGGTTAGCAAATCTAGTGGTAGTCCCGATGGTAAATGGGAAGTGGAGGCTTTGCATTGATTTCACACATCTCGACAAGGCTTGCCCGAAGGACCCATTTCCATTGCCGCGTATTGATAAGATTGTGGATTCCACTTCAGGCTGTGATTTGCCCTCATTTCTGGATGCATATTTTGGATATCACTAGATCTTGATGTCCAAGGAAGACGAAGAGAAGACCTTGTTCATCACCCCGTGTGGTACATACTACTTTATCTGCATGCCATTCGGACTAAAGAGTGTCGGGTCTACTTTTGCAAGGGAAGTCCAGATTGGTTTTGAACCTCAGCTACACAGAAACATTGAAGCTTATATGGACGATGTTGTGGTCAAAACCAAGGATGGAGCAACTCTTATCTAGGATTTGGAGGAGACATTTGCAAATCTGCGCAAGATCAACTTGAAGCTCAATCCAGAGAAGTGTGTGTTTGGCGTTCCCTCTGGCAACTGCTTGGGTTCTTTGTGTCCCACAGGGGGATCGAATCTAATCCCGACAAGATCAAGGCTATTGAGCAGATCCAAGTGCCAAGGATAGTTAAGGATGTGAGGCACCTAACAGGATGTGTTGCCATGCTAAGCAGATTCATCTCCAAATCTGCCGAGCATGCCCTGCCATTCTTCAAAATTTTGAAGAAGGCAGGTCCTATGAAGTGGACCCGGGAAGTAGATGCAGCTTTGCAAGAGTTGAAGGCCTACCTGCCCTCTGTGCCTACCTTGGTTGCTCCCAAACCCCAGGAGCCGCTGTTGCTATACTTAGCGGCAACCAACCAAGTGGTCAGTGCAGCTTTGGTAGCACAGACAGAAGTGGACGAGGCAGAGAGTGAGCAGAGATCGGCAGAGTCAGACAAGGATCAGGACAACAGTGAGAACGGCACCGGGGGCAACCCCAAGGACGTGGTGCAGCTCCCAATGTACTTCGTCAACTCCTTGTTACAGGGGGCTAGATCGAGGTACTCTGGCATGCAAAAGTTGATTTTTGGTCTCTTCATGGCCTCAAGGAAACTGCGCCACTACTTCCAAGCCCATGAGATCACGGTTGTCAATCGTTTCCCATTGTAGCGGATACTTTGAAACCCTGAGGCTACCGACAGAATACTAGAGCGGGCTTTGGAGCTATCCAACTTTGGTTTGAAGTTTGAAAGCACATCAACTATCCACAGCACGGTGTTGGCAGAGTATATTGCAGAATGGACGCCAACCCCTCATGAGGAACTGACTGAGGCAGTTATCCCTGGCAAGGAATCTCCCCAAGAATGGATTATGTATTTTGATGGTGCTTTTTCCCTACAAGGTGCAGCGGCTGGCGTGCTTCTTGTCTCCCCCTCCAGGGAGCACTTGAAGTACGTCGTCCAAATGCATTTTGCCCGGGAAGAAGCAACCAACAACACAGCAAAGTATGAAGGGCTCCTTGCCGGGCTCAGGATAGCAGCTGAATTGGGAATTAAGAAGCTGGTCATTCGAGGAGATTCACAACTGGTGGTGAGACAAGTCAACAAGGATTACCAAATTCCATTGATGGAGGCATACGTCAAGGAAGTGAAGAGATTAGAGGAGCACTTTGACGGATTGCAAACAGAGCACGTACCACGTGCGAAAAACAACATAGTTGATCATCTGTCAAAGTGCGCTGCGCAGAAGCTTCCTGTGGAACCAGGAACTTTGGTTCTCCATCTCACACAGCCCTCCGTATCCCCAACAACAATGGCCCAGAAAAGGAAAAGTTGGACACCGGTAAGCCTCTCCTAGTAGAGCTGTCCGCTCTTGGCAGAGACCCCGCCAAAAAAACTCCTCGCAGCCTGCTAGACCACCCCCTCCAGTCGAGCTCATGGACCCCGCGTACGAGGCATGTGTTCCCACAGTAGAGGAGGTGCCATTAGTCCTCATTGCCGAGCCCCAGGCTCAAACTTGGGCATGGCACATTGTCCGCTTCCTCCAATATGGAGAGCTTCCTGAGACCAAGACGAAGCTGAAAAAGCAGCCCAGAGGGCCAGTATGTATCAGTTTGTCAATGACACTCTATACAGAAGGAGGCCCAACGGTGTGAAATTGAAGTGCGTCTATCGGGAAGAAGGAAAGGAACTGCTGGCTGAGATACACAAAGGCATGTTCGGCCCCCACATTGGATCAAGGGCATTAGTTGGGAAAGCATTACAGCAAGGATTCTATTGGCCCACTGCTACGTCTTGAGCTTGCGTTGGTTTTCCTTGAAGAGGAAAGGGTGATGCAGCAATAGTAGTGTAAGTATTTCCTTCAGTTTTGAGAACCAAGGTATCAATCCAGTAGGAGGCTCCTCAAAAGTCCCACGCACCTACACAAACAAACAAAGAACTCCCAACCAACGCAATAAAGGGGCTGTCAATCCCTTCACGGCCACTTGTGAAAGTGAGATCTGATAGAGATAGTATGATAAGATAAATATATTTTTGGTATTTTATGAAATATATTGGAAAAGTAAAGATGCAAAATAAAAGTAGATTGAAAGCTTATATGATAAAACATAGACCCCGGGGCCATAGGCTTAACTAGTGGCTTCTCTCAAGATAGCATAAGTATTACGGTGAGTGAACAAATTACTGTCGAGCAATTGATAGAAAAGCAAATAATTATGAGATTATCCAGGCATGATCATGTGTATAGGCATCACGTCCGCAACAAGTAGACCAACTCCTGCCTGCATCTACTACTATTACTCCACATATCGACCGCTATCCAGCATGCATCTAGAGTATTAAGTTCATAAGAATAGAGTAACGCATCAAGAAAGATGACATGATGTAGAGGGATAAACTCATGAAATATGATATAAACCCCATCTTTTTATCCTCGATGGCAACAATACAATACGTGCCTTGATGCCCCTGCTGTCACTGGGAAAGGACACCGCAAGATTGAACCAAAAGCTAAGCACTTCTCCCATAGCAAGAAAGATCAATCTAGTAGGCCAAACCAAACTGATAATTCAAAGAGACTTGCAAAGATAACTCAATCACACATAAAAGAATTCAGAGGAGATTCAAATATTTCACATAGATAAACTTGATCGTAAACCCACAATTCATCGGATCTCGACAAACGCACCACAAAAAGAGTTACATCGAATAGGTCTTCAAGAAGATCGAGGAGAACATGGTATTGAGATCCAAAAAGAGAGAAGAAGCCATCTAGCTAATAACTATGGACCCGAAGGTCCGTGGTAAACTACTCACAACTCATCGGAGGGGCTATGGTGTTGATGTCGAAGCCCTCTATGGTCGATTCCCCCTCCGGCGGAGCACCGGCGAAGGCTCCAAGATGGGATCTCACGAATACAGAAGGTTACGGCGGTGGAATTAGGTTTTCGTGGCTTGTTCTGATGTTCTCAGGGTACGTGGGTATATATAGGAGGAAGAAGTAGGTCGGTGGCCGCCTGAGGGGCCCACGAGATAGGGGGCACGTCCTGTAGGGGTGGGCGCGCCCTCCACCCTCGTGGCCGCCTCGGCTGCTTCTTGGCTTGCACTCCAAGTCCTCTGGATCACGTTCGTTCCAAAAATCACGCTCCCGAAGGTTTCATTCCGTTTGGACTCCGTTTGATATTCCTTTTCTTCGAAATACTGAAATAGGCACAAAAAAAACAGCAAGACGGGCTGGGCCTCCGGTTAGTAGGTTAGTCCGCAAAATGATATAAATGTGTAAAATAAAGCCCATAAACATCCAGAACGGGTAATATAATAGCATGGAACAATAAAAAATTATAGATACGTTGGAGAAGTATCAAGCATCCCCAAGCTTAATTCCTGCTCGTCCTCGAGTAGGTAAATGATAAAAACAGAATTTTTGATGTGGAATGCTACCTAGCACATTTCTCAATGTAATTTTCTTTATTGTGGCATGAATGTTCAGATTCAAATGATTCAAAATAAAAGTTCATATTGACATAAGAAATAATAATATTCCAAGCATACTAATCAAAGCAATCATGTCTTCTCAAAATAACATGGCCAAAGAAAGTTCATCCCTACAAAATCATATAGTTAGGCTATGCTTCATTTTCGTCACACAAAAATGCTCCCAAATTCTACACCCCCGATGACAAGCCAAGCAATTGTTCCGTACTTAAATAATCTTAAACTTTTTCAACTTTCACGCAATACATGAGTGTGAGCCATGGATATAGCACTATGGGTGGAATAGAATATGATGATGGGGATTGTGTGGAGAAGACAAAAAAGGAGAAAGTCTCACATTGACGAGGATAATCTATGGCTATGGAGATGCCCATCAATTGATGTCAACATGCGGAGTAGGGATTGCCATGCAACGGATGCACTAGAGCTATAAATGTATGAAAGCTCAACAAAAAGAAAACTAAGTGGGTGTGCATCCAACTTGCTTGCTCACGAAGACCTAGGGTATTTTGAGGAAGCCCATCATAAAAATATACAAGCCAAGTTCTATAATGAAAAATTCCCACTAGTATATGAAAGTGGCAACATATGAGACTCTCTATATGAAGAACATGGTGCTACTTTGAAGCACAAGTGTGAAAAAATAGTAACATTGCCCCCTTTTTATTTATTTTCTTTTTTCTTTTTTTAGGCCTTTGTGACGCCCGGATAATTAATCTACAGTAATCCCTCATTAATGGTGCCATGTCACCACATTACTGTTACTAATCCGCGATTGATCAAAATCACAATCCAAATTCAAACTTAAAATAAAAGTCCAAAATTCAAATTTCTCAAACATGCAAAATAAAATGTGCAAACTGTGGCAAATATTTCATAACTAATTATGGTGGTGACCCAACACCTTTGTAAAGTGTTTAAAGGCCCTAAACTAACTAAAACACTAGCTAAACCAATTATATAAATGTTTTTTATAAAGATACTAAACTATTTTATTTGAACCTCACTAAATGTGGCAGTGTATAATTAGTAAAACCAATTTAGGTGTTATTCCTATATTTTATAAAGCTAAAGTCTAAATTAAAGAAATAAAAGAAAGTAGAGAAACAAAATAAGAAAATGAATAAAATGGAAAAAAGCCCCAAGCCCTCATGGGCCTAACCCCCTGCGCCGGCCCACCTGAGCTGGCCCAGCTCCTCCGCTGTCGTCTTCCCCTTCCCTGTTCAGCCAACCGAGACCCACGCCATGCGTTGCCGCCGAGCCACCTCGTCGGCCACGCTGCTACAGCGCCGCGGGAGGAGATAAGGAGGCCACCGTGGCCCCCAAAATATCCCCTCCTCTCTTACTTGCTCGCTTGCCCTTCTCTCCTCTTCCCCTGCCCCAGATCCATCGCGGCCGTGCCCCGCCGTCACCGTGCACTCCACGATCCCGCGGCCACCGGCGTTTTCTCACCCATAGCTCATGTCCATGAGCTCCGCCTCCCTCGTCTCCCTCGAGCTGGTACTCTGCTTCGTCTCGGGGAGCAGTGCAACGGCCTCGCCATCTCCGTCAACACCCGCGGTCACCGGAACCTCGTCGCTTCGACCCCCTGCTCTGCTGCTACTAAGCCTATCAACGGGCCTTCTTGCGCTCCTCTGGTGAGCATCATGCCGTCCCCCTGCTAGTCTTCTCCTTCGTTCGTTCTCCGTCGTCGCCCCGTGCCGCCTAGTTCCGGCCGGTGGTCGCGGCCACCGCCACCGCGACCGCGCCCGACCCCAACTGCCTCGCGCGTAGTTCGCCCATGCGGCTCCCTACTGCGTACACGGCACCCCTGCTCACCGTGCACAGGCCCGCCGCTGCGGTCCCGTCGTCCGGGGCTCACCCGAGGCCGCACGTGTGCCTGCTCCGGCCGTTCCCTGCAATGCGCACGCCCGCCTCTACCCGTTCACTGCCGCTGCCTTGCACACCCGCGCACGTACCTAGCCGTGCCGGCCTGCGCCCTTCACCGCTGCCTCTCGCGCGCGTCCCAGCTGCGTGTTGGTGCCGCCGCTGTTGGTACCCACCGATGCTGCCTATACGCTGCTAGTTGCTATCTACTATAGATGTTGCTAGCTTTTCTATTTCTACAATGACTAAGACCCTAAACATCCCCTAATCAGCGGTTAAATAGTTGTTAATATGTCTAAAAAAATGTGGGATGGTAGTACACTTGACAAGGCTCAAATTTGTTCATTGGACCAAATCCATCTGATGCATGGTTTAAATCATATGAAAATCACAAATTGCCATCTTCTGCTAACAGAGAACATATTTAACTTCTCCCTGTGTTGTGTGTTGTGTGTGTGTCTGTGCGTGTGACCGGCTGGGTTCTGCCCAGTAGTGGTCGGCCCTTGTTAGTACTAGGTTTAGCTAGAAGGATTAATTAGTAGCTTGATTAGTCTATGTCCAGATGACTTGTGGGTCCCCACTGCTAATTTGGCTAGTTAAATAAACCTATTAAAATACTAGTCTATATCCACTTAAAAAGAAAAGGTTGAATATGTGAGAATGACACCTGGACCCTAGCGGCAGTTTTGACCAGTCAACAGTCAAACAGTTGACTATTGACTATTTACTGAGTCAACTAGACCCTCCTTGGTCCCACCTATCATCCACTATGACAGTAGGTATAATAAGTATATCCTATTTTTATTTTTGAATTATAATAAATCCAGAATTTCGGGAAAATGTGTTAAACTTAGAAATTTAATTTAAGATAATCTGTAACTCGGATGAAAAAGTTTTCTACATGAAAGTTGCTCAGAACGACGAGACGAATCCGACTCCGCGGTCTGTTCACCCGCCACACGTCCCTAGCATAGTGAACATGCAACCTTTCCCCTCCGGTTCATCTGTCTGACAGACGTCCGGAACCGGAAAAACTTTCCCGGATGTTTCCCCCTTCGCCAGTACCGCCTAGCACTGCGTAGAACACTTCTAGCCTCGCTTATTGTCTTGTTATGCACTTGCCTGCTATGTATTTACTGTTTCTTCCCCCTCTTTTCTCTCGTAGACCCCGAGACCGCTGCTGATGCCCCTGTGATCGACTACGTCGACGACGACCCTCCTTGTCTGAGCAACCAGGCAAGCCCCCCCTTTGATCATCCTGATATCGCCCATTCTATACACTCATGCTTGCATTAGATTTTGCTAATGTTATTGTTTGCTCCTATACTGATGCATAGCCTGCTTTTGTACCTACTATTGTTACCTACCCGCTTATCCTAAACTGCTTAGTATAGGTTGGTTAGTGATCCATCGGTGACCCCCACCTTGTCCTTGTTGCCCCTGCTTCATCATCGATGACTCGATCAGCGTGATCGACGACCATAGCCCGACACCTCACATCACATCACGCCCGTTTTGTTGCTCGACTCTACAAAGCTATTGTCGAGTGCCGAGGGTGATCCCTCATAACGCACTCCTGATGATAATTCTGTAGTGTAGCTATTCGGTCGTGATCATCGAGGGTGATTTCCTCTTTCACCATTCCCGATACGGCTCTATCATTCAACACCTCAAGTGTGAACCTCGAGGGTGGTCCCTCTTACGTTCACCTTGATGATTACATCGAGTGGAATCCTCCATGGGTGATTCCTCGGACTTTCCCCTTGATGTTTGGACACACGGTTACAATAACTTTACTTGAGACCTTGGTGAAAGTCGGGTGGGCCCGGAGAGCACCTGCAAGATGGTTACGTGGCACGGCCGGGCATTCTAGGCCCTTGTCGTAAGTCCACAAGACGGGGCGACGGGGTCACTTTCGATTGTGAGTCTCTGCTCGACTCCGCAAGCTAATAATACACTATGGTTTGGGTATTTGTTCTGAGTTGGCCTCTGGCCTTTACGCACTAACCACCACGCGAGAAAAGATATGGGCCTCAATGTCGCAGTATCAGCCGAAGCTTTGTCAGATGTCCAGTTCAGCAGTGCGGCACGGTCGGATCATGCTGGCCATCCGAGGTGGTGCTGGTATCCACCCTGCTCGCAACGACCCGGAGTGCTGCGGGCGATGGGCCCAAGACCCCGGAGTGCTTAGGATATAGACCGACGGGGACCTCTCTGTTGAGCCTAGGTAGGGCTGCGACGTGTTGATCTTCCGAGGGTGGGCATTGACCCCAGAAAGGTGTGTCCGACCAGAGTGATCGAGCGTGTTGGGTAACGTGGTGCACCCCTGCGGGGAAGTTATATATTCGAATACCGTGTCCACGGTAATGGACGTCCAGACTTATATCCTGATCCTATACAACTACAAATGGATACTTGAATATGTGGCTCCGGGATTGCTTTCTCGCAGGGAGTCGAGGAAGGATCTCTGGGCGTTAATGTTACAACATGTTTGTTAATTATAAACTGCAATTCTTTACTCTTCTACATGTTGCAAGATGCTTGAAGCTGCTTGAAGATGCTCGTCTTCGATAGGCTAGGCCTTCCCCTCTATTCTGGCATTCTGCAGTTCAGTCCATAGATACAAACCTTCCATTTGATACCTATGCATACTTAGTATAGATCTGATGCTTGCGAGTACTTTGGACGAGTACTCACGGTTGCTTTGCTACCCATTTCCCCCTTCTTTCTTCTTCCCGGTTGATGCAACCAGATGATGGATCTTTGGAGCCAGATGCCACCACCTATGGATGCTACTACATGAAGACCGCTGACGTCCAGGAGTAGTTAGGAGCTCCCAGGCAGGAGGCCTTGTCTCTTCGATCGTGTTGCTTTTGTGCTAGCCTTCTTAAGGCAGTCTTGTTTAACTTATGTCTGTACTCAGATATTGTTGCTTCCGCCGACTCTTGTGTATCGAGATTTTGTATTCGAGCCCTCGAGGCCCCTGGCTTGTAATATAAAGCTTGTATTATTTTATTTGTGTCTAGAGTTGTGTTGTGATATCTTCCCGTGAGTCCCTGATCTTGATCGTACACATTTGCGTGTATGATTAGTGTACAATTGAATCGGGGGCGTCACAAGTTGGTATGAGAGCCGACTGCCTATAGGATCCCCCTTTCCAACTCCTTGGCTGAAGTTGAGTCTAGTCTTTGAAAAACGGTTTTACTAACATGGCTGTGTGGCTTACGGGCCCACGTCGCCAAATTGGGTGGTATTAGGATCTTTTACTCCTCGTCTATACTCTGGGATTCTGATCTTTCTTCTATTCGGGTTAAACAATTTTGTTAACTCCAACTCTAGGTTCTCATAACACTTTCTCCCGGAGAGCCCCTCACTCCAGACGATTGCTTGGTGCACTAGAAGATCCTGAAGATAGTCTCCGAAGTTTTCCCGAGACCCTTGTGTCTTCGTCGTTGCAATCCCTACCACCGATAAATCCTTATGCATAACTACCTACGATGTCGTTCATACCTTCATCCCCAGGTGCTCTTGTTATTAAGATGTCCTAAAATACTCTTCGATGTTCCGAGGATCCTTTATGCTTACTGCCCTGGAGTCCTTGCCGCATGAATACCCTTTTGGATAATTACTCGCTCTTATCGAGTATCCATTCACCCTGGTTATTCTTATGCTTCATAAGATATTTGGTAACACAATCCGAGCTTTCGATGACCTCTGTCGCCTATTGCTCTAGAAAGTCTTACCTACCTACACTCTGACTAATTCCATATGCCTAGCAGTATCCATTGATGTCCTTTGTCATTATCATCGTGAGTCTTTCGATTTGATATGTCTGTGTCATAATCATTAGTTGATCCTTATAGATTATCTTTCCCGCTCAGACGTCTTCCCGAACATGAGCTGGTTCTCGGCCTATCAGATTGCCATCGATTGTGCCCTATATCTATTCAACTTAACCATCCTTGGTCAGAGCGTTTGCTTCTGATCCCTTGATTTTGGAAATCGTAATTCCTTTGCATTTCAACTCTGAATGAGTCAGTTGCTTCTATAATCTGATATCCTTGCATTCTTTCTACTTTTGGTTGAGTAATGATGCTCACATCAGATCCCGTGTGAACCACCAGATCCTTTGTGGGGTTCTATCCGACAGCGTCCTTCATATACAATAACCTTGTGAGCTTTTCCTCGGATACATAATGCCTTTGGTAAATTGTATCTTATGCTTCCTCAACCATGCTCTACTCTCGGGATTGATATTTTACTCCTGAAGTTTGTGGGAAAGGTTCCTAAGATGCCTCTATGGGTTGAACCTACGCCTTCCCTAATCTGTTTGAACCCGAGAGTCTTCATGAGTCTTACTCTTCTGGTGTTTTGCCAGATAAAATATCAACACTACAACTTCACAGAAAGTGAGAAGTGAATGAAAAGTTATGTATTAGAGAAATGGGAGTCGACCTTGAACCTCGTGTTCATGCCCATGGACCTGATGTGGAACTTATCATGGAAGCTTCTTGTTATAATAATAATCCCCTTGTGGTAAGTTTATCTGTTATCTATATTTGGTCCTTTGCAACCGTGGTTCCAACCATGACTTTTCTTCTTTGATTTCATTTCTCAGACAAGTGTAAGTACTTGTCTTCTGTAGTTCATTTCGCCCGTCCAACCTCTGTTCTGCTATACCCTCGAGTGTTACCCTCTGGTATCTCGAGAATATCACGGAACTACATAACTTCTTGTGAGTTTTTCATCAACTATTATTCTTGCCGATTCAAATTTTCCACGGGTTCTGCGTTGTTAAACACTCGAGAACACCGGTAATTGATTCAGGTCTCCATTGCTTTGTTTAACCCTACTTGTGAACTAACATATCTGAGCAGTGATAATTCCCTGCTTATGTAAACACTTTGGTGTACAAACTCTGTCAGTAAGACCTTGTTACTATTATTGATGACATTCTAGTAGCCATCGATGGACAAGAACTTTGCCTATTGGTCTGCCTCGTCTTAACGAGCAGGAAAATGGTTCTCTTCGTCCCTCGCCCTTGGTACCAATGTTGTTACCAACATAACTGACAGGTTGTCCTCTGACCTGCCTTGCTATCATGACCGTGCAAAATGTAATGCCTTCTTTCTTTTAACCCACATGGTGGGCCCATAACCCACAGTTCCACAGGAACGAAACCTGACTCTCCTTTACATCTTTGTCTTCTAAAATTGTTTCTCACACTTGGTTTCGTATGTAATTCGCGAGCCACCTTCCTTGTGATCTGTTCTGGTATCAGATGCAATACTTATTCCCATTGCTAAGAACCGTTTTCACCCTTTGTTTCAGGGAACGAACGGTTGCCTACCCGGTTGAAGCTTCTTGTTGCTCCTTCTTACCTTGCTCTCGATGACTTTCTTGAATTTCAACTCGAGAGATGTCTCTATGCCACGTTCATCGAAACATCCCCCAGGTACCTATCTTGTGTTGAGCTCCGTCCTTCCCGAGTCTTTCCCCCTTACTCCACCCCTTAAATCTCGGGACGAGATTTCTTGTAGTGGAGGAGAATTGTGATGCCCGGATAATTAAGCTACAGTAAACCCTCATTAATGGTGCCATGTCACCACATTACTGTTACTAATCCGCGATTGATCAAAATAACAATTCAAATTCAAACTTAAAATAAAAGTCCAAAATTCAAATTTCTCAAACATGCAAAATAAAATGCGCAAACTGTGGCAAATATTTCATAACTAAATATGGTGGTGACCCAACACTTTTGTAAAGTGTTTAAATACCCTAAACTAACTAAAACACTGGCTAAAACAATTATATAAATGTTTTTTATAAAGATACTAAACTATTTTATTTGAACCTCACTAAATGTGGCAATGGTATAATTAGTAAAACCAATTTAGGTGTTATTCCTATATTTTGTAAAGCTAAAGTCTAAATTAAAGCAATAAAAGAAAGCAGAGAAACAAAACAAGAAAATGAATAAAATGGAAAAAGGCCCCAAGCCCTCATGGGCCTAACCCCCTGCGCCGGCCCACCTGAGCTGGCCCAACTCCTCCGCTGTCGTCTTTCCCTTCCCTGTTCAGCCAACCGAGACCCGCGCCGCGCGTTGCCGCCGAGCCACCTCGTCGGCCACGCTGCTACAGCGCCGCGGGAGGAGATAAGGAGGCCACCGTGGCCCCCAAAATATCCCCTCCTCTCTTACTCGCTCGCTTGCCCTTCTCTCCTCTTCTCCTGCCCTAGATCCATCGCGGCCGCACCCCGCCGTCACCATGCACTCCACGATCCCGCGGCCACCGGCGTTTTCTCACCCATAGCTTGTGTCCATGAGCTTCGCCTCCCTCGTCTTCGTCGAGCTGGTACTCTGCTTCGTCTCGGGGAGCAGTGCAACGGCCTCGTCGTCTCCGTCAACACCCGTGGTCGCCGAAACCTCGTCGCTTCGACCCCCTGCTCTGCTGCTACTAAGCCTATCAACGGGCCTTCTTGCGCTCCTCTGGTGAGCATCATGCCGTCCCCTGCTAGTCTTCTCCTTCGTTCATTCTCCGTCATCGCCCCGTGCCGCCTAGTTCCGGCCGGTGGTCGCGGCCACCGCCACCACGACCGCGCCCGACCCCAACTGCCTCGCTCATTGTTCGCCCATGCGGCTCCCTACTGCTTACACGGCACCCCTGCTCACCCCGCACAGGCCCGCCGCTGCGCTCCCGTCGTCCGGAGCTCACCCGAGGCCGCACGTGTGCCTGCTCCGGCCGTTCCCTGCAACGCGCACGGCCACCTCTACCCGTTCACTGCCGCTGCCTTGCACACCCGCGCACGCACCCAGCCGTGCCGGCCCGCGCCCTTAGCCGCTGCCTCTCGCGTGCGTCCCAGCTGCGTGTTGGCGCCGCCGTTGTTCGTACCCACCGATGCCGCCTATACGCTGCTAGTTGCTAGCTACTTTAGATGTTGCTAGCTTTTCTATTTCTACAGTTACTAAGCCCCTAAACAGCCCCTAATCAGCGGTTAAACAGTTGTTAATATGTCTAAAAAAATATGGGATGGTAGTACACTTGCAAGGCTCAAATTTGTTCATTGGACCAAATCCATCTGATGCATGGTTTAAATCATATGAAAATCACAAATTGCCATCTTCTGCTAATAGAGAACAGATTTAACTTCTCCCTGTGTTGTGTGTTGTGTGTGTGTCTGTGCGAGTGGCCGGCTGGGTTCTGCCCAGTAGTGGCCGACCCTTGTTAGTACTAGGTTTAGCTAGAAGGATTAATTAGTGGCTAGATTAGTCTATGTCCAGATGACTTGTGGGTCCCCATTGCTAATTTGGCGAGTTAAATAAACCTATTAAAATACTAGTCTATATCCACTTAAAAAGAAAATGTTGAATATGTGAGAATGACACCTGGGCCCTAGCGGCAGTTTTGACCAGTCAATAGTCAAACAGTTGACTATGGACTATTGACTGAGTCAACTGGACCCCCCTGGTCCCACCTATCATCCACTATGGCTACCCCATAGTAGGTATAATAAGTATATCCTAAGTTTATTTTTGAATTGTAATAAATCCAGAATTTCGGGAAAATGTGTTAAACTTAGAAATTTAATTTAAGATAATCTGTAACTCGGATGAAAATGTTTTCTACATGATAGTTGCTCAAAACGATGAGACGAATCTGAATACGCGGTCTGTTTGCCAGCCACACGTCCCTAGCATAGCGAACATGCAACCTTTCCCCTCCGGTTCATCTGTCTGATAGACGTCCGGAACCGGGAAAACATTCCCGGATGTTTCCCCCTTCGCCAGTACCGCCTACCGTGGCGTTAGAACACTTCTAGCCCCGCTTATTGTCTTGTTATGCACTTGCCTGCTATGTATTTACTGTTTCTTCCCCTTCTTCTCTCCGGTAGACCCCGAGACCGCTGCTGATGCCCCTGTGATCGACTACGTCGACGACGACCCTCCTTGTCTGAGCAACCAGGCAAGCCCCCCCTTTGATCATCCCGATATCGCCCATTCTATACTCTCATGCTTGCATTAGATTTTGCTACTGTTATTGTTTGCTCCTATTCTGATGCATAGCCTGCTTTTGTACCTGCTATTGTTACCTACCTGCTTATCCTAAACTGCTTAGTATAGGTTGGTTAGTGATCCATCGGTGACCCCCACCTTGTCCTTGTTGCCCCTGCTTCATCATCGACGACTCGATCAGTGTGATCGATGACTAGAGCCCGACACCTCACATCACATCACGCCCCTTTTGTTGCTCGACTCTGCAGAGCTACTGTCGAGTGCCGAGAGTGATCCCTCATAACACACTCCTAATGATAATTCTGTAGTGTAGCTATTCGGTCCTGGTCATCGAGGGTGATTTCCTCTTTCACCATTCCCGATACGGCTCTATCGTTTAACACCTCAAGTGTGAACCTCGAGGGTGGTCCCTCTTACGTTCACCTTGATGATTACATCGAGTGGAATCCTCCGTGCGTGATTCTAGGCCCTTGTCGTAAGTCCACGAGACGGGGCGACAGGGTCACTTTTGATCGTGAGTCTCTGCTCGTCTCCGCAAGCTAATAATACACTATGGTTTGGGTATTTGTTCTGAGTTGGCCTGTGGTCTTTACGCACTAACCACCATGCGAGAATAGATATGGGCCTCGACGTCGCAGTATCAGCTAAAGCTTTGTCAGACGTCCAGTTCAGCAGTGTGGCACGGTCGGATCGTGCTGGCCATCCGAGGAGGTGCTGGTATCCACCCTGCTCACAACGACTCGGAGTGCTACGGGCGATGGGCCCAAGACCCCGGAGTGCTTAGGATGTAGACCGGCGGGGACCTCTCTGCTGAGCCTAGGTAGGGCTGCGACGTGTTGATCTTCCTAGGGCGGGCATTGACCCCAGAAAGGTGTGTCCGGCCAGAGTGATCGAGCGTGTTGGGTAACGTGGTGCACCCCTGCAGGGAAGTTATATATTCGAATACCGTGTCCACGGTAATGGACGTTCAGACTTATATCCTGATCTTATACAACTACAAATTGATACTTGAGTATGTGGCTCCGGGATTGCTTTCTCACAGGGAGTCGAGGAAGGATCTCTGGGCGTTAATGTTACAACATGTTTGTTAATTATAAACTGCTATTCTTTACTCTTCTACATGCTGCAAGATGCTTGAAGCTGCTTGAAGATGCCAGTCTTCGATAGGCTAGGCCCTCCCCTCTATTCTGGCATTCTGCAGTTCAGTCCACAGATACAAACCTTCCATTTGATACCTGTGCATACTTAGTATAGATCTGATGCTTGCGAGTACTTTGGACGAGTACTCACGGTTGCTTTGCTACCCCTTTCCCCCTTCTTTCTTCTTTCTGGTTGATGCAACTAGATGGTGGATCTTTGGAGCCAGATGCCACCGCTGATGGATGCTACTACGTGAAGACTAGCATGATGCCTTATCTGTGTCTAGAGTAGTTAGGAGGTCCCAGGCAGGATGCCTTACCTCTTCGATTGTGTTGCTTTTGTGCTAGCCTAAGGCAGCCTTGTTTAACTTATGTCTGTACTCAGATATTGTTGCTTCCGCTGACTCTTGTGTATCGAGCTTTTGTATTCGAGCCCTTGAGGCCCCTGGCTTCTAATATAAAGCTTGTATTATTTTATTTGTGTCTAGAGTTGTGTTGTGATATCTTCCCGTGAGTCCCTGATCTTGATCGTACACATTTGCGTGTATGATTAGTGTACAATTGAATCGGGGGCGTCACAGCCTTTCCTTTTTTTGGCCTTTTTTTTCTTTTTTTTTTTCTTTGGCCTTTCTTTTTTTCTTTTTGGGGACAATGCTCTAATAATCATGATCATCACACTTTTACTGATTTACAACTCATGAATTACAACTCAAAACTAGAACAAGATATGACTCTATATGAATGCCTCCGGCGGTGTACCGGGATGGGCAATGAATCAAGAGTGACATGTACGAAAAATTATGCAAAGTGGCCTTGCCACAAATACGATGTCAACTACATGATCATGCAATGGCAATATGACAATAGTAATACGTGTCATGATGATAAACGGAACGGTGGAAAGTTGCATGGCAATATATCTCGGAATGGCTATGGAAATGCCATAATACGTAGGTATGGTGGCTATTTTGAGGGAGATATAAGGAGGTTTATGTGTGATAGAGCATATCATATCACGGGGTTTGGATGCACCAGCGAAGTTTGCACCAACTCTCAAGGTGAGAAAGGGCAATGCACGGTACCGAAGAGGCTAGCAATGATGGAAAGGTAAAAGTGCGTATAATCCATAGACTCAACATTAGTCAAAAGAACTCATATACTTATTGCAAAAATCTAGAATTCATCAAAAACCAAGCAACACGCGCATGCTCCTAGAGGGATAGATTGGTAGGAAAAGACCATCGCTCGTCCCCGACCGCCACTCATAAGGATGCACAATTCAAGGACACCTCATGTTTCAAATTTGTTACACAACTTTAACCATACGTGCATGCTATGTGACTTGCTAACTTCAACACAAGCATTCTTTAAATTCATAATCACCCAACTAGCATGACTTTAATATCACTACCTCCATATCTCAAAACAATTATCAAGTATCAAATTGATCATCGCATCCAATTCACTTCTTATGATAGTTTTTATTATACCCAACTTGGATGCCTACCATTCTAGGACCAATTTTATAACCATAGCAAATACCATGCTGTTCTAAGAGACTCCCAAAATAATATAAGTGAAGCATGAGAGACTAGCAATTTCTACAAAATTAATCCACCGCCGTGCTCTAAAAGATATAAGTGAAGCACTAGAGCAAAAACTATCTAGCTCAAAAGATATAAGTGAAGCACATAGAGTATTCTAATAAAGTTCAATCAAGTAGGCTTCTCCCAAAAGGTGTGTACAACAAGGATGATTTTGGAAAACTAAAAAGCAAATACTAATATCATACACGACGCTCCAAGCAAAACACATATCATGTGGCAAATAAAAATATAGCTCCAAGTAAAGTTACCGATAAACGAAGACGAAAGAGGGGATGCCTTCTGGGGGCATCCCCAAGCTTAGGCTTTTGGCTACTCTTGAATATCTTGGGGTGCCATGGGCATCCCCAAGCTTAGGCTCTTGCCACTCCTTATTCCATAGTCCATCAAATCTTTACCCAAAACTTGAAAACTTCACAACACAAAATTCAACAGGAAATCTCATAAGCTCCGTTAGTGAAAGAAAGAAAAACCACCACATAAGGTACTGTAATTAACTCATTTTATATTGGTGTTAAACCTACTGTATTTCAAGTTCTCTATGGTTCATACCACTTAATACAAGCCATAGATGCATCAAAATAAGCAAACAACACACAAAAAACAGAATCTGTCAAAAACAGTACAGTCTGTAGCAATCTGCAACCCATGAATACTTATGGAACTATAAAAATCCTACCAAAATAGGAAGTCCTGGGCAATTTGTCTATTGATCTACAACAAAAAGAATCAACGCAAAATCACGTTTCTGTGATTAAATTTCGTGCGTGCAAAGTTTCTGTTTTTCAGCAGAATCAAATTAACTATCACCGTAGTTTATCCTATAGGTTGTACTTGGCACAAACACTAATTAAAACATAAAAACACATCTAAACAGAAGGTAGATGAAAAATTTATTATTAAACAGAAACAAAAACAAAAAACACAAATAAAATTGGGTTGCCTCCCAACTAGCGCTATCGTTTAACGCCCCTAGCTAGGCATAAAAGCGAAGATAGATCTAAGTAGTGCCATCTTTGGCACTCAATTCATAAGTAGCTCGCATGATAGATTCATAAGGTAATTTGACTTTCTTTCTTGGAAAGTGCTCCATGCGTTTCCTTAATGGAAATTGGAATCTAATATTCCCTTCCTTCATATCAATAATCGCGTCGATCGTTCTAAGGATGGGTCTACCAAGAATAATAGGGCAAGAAAGATTGCAATCTATATCAAGAACGATAAAATCTATGGGCACAAATTTGTATTTGCAACAATGAGAACATCATTGATCCTTTCCATTGGCTTTTTAATGGTGGAATCCGCAAGGTGCAAATTTAAAGAGGAATCATCAAGATCATGGAAACCTAGAATATCACATAAAGTTTTCAGAATCATGGAAACACTAGCACCCAAATCACACAAAGCATAACACTCATGATCTTTAATTTTAATCTTTATAGTAGGTTCCCACTCATCATTAAGTTTTCTAGGTATAGAAACTTCCAAATTAAGTTTTTCATCAAAAGACTGCATCAAGGCATCAACGATATGTTTGGTAAAAGCTTTATTTTGACTATAAGCATGAGGAGAATTCACAACAGATTGCAACAAGGAAATACAACCTTCTAAAGAAAAATTATCATAATCAAATTCCTTGAAATCTGAGATAGTGGGTTCAATACTATTTAAAGTCTTGACCTCTCCAATCCCACTTTTACCAAATTTAGCATCAAGATCTAAAAACTCCGAATTATTGGGACGCCTTTTAACTAAAGTTGAATCATCTCCAGTCCCATCATTATTAATATTCATATTGCAAAACAAAGATCTAATAGGGGACACATCAATAACCTTAAGATCTCCATCACTATTTTCATTGAAACTAGAAGAACACGCCTTTATAAAGCAATCTTTCTTAGCACGCAATCTAGCGGTTCTTTCTTTGCACTCATCAATGGAAATTCTCATTGCTTTGAGAGACTCATTGATATCATGCTTAGGAGGAGTAGATCTAAGTTTAAGAGAATCAGCATCAAGCGAAAGTCTATCAACGTTCCTAGCCAAATCATCAACTTTGAGCAATTTTTCTTCAAGCAAGGCATTAAAATTCTTTTGAGAGATCATAAATTCTTTCACTCTATTCTAAAAATCAGAGGGCATCATATTAAAATTACCATAAGAATTATTGTAGGAATTTCCATAATTATTAGAGGAATTACTAGGGAACGGTCTAGGATTAAAGTTTCCTCTATAAGCATTGTTATCGAAACTATTCCTACCAACAAAATTCACATCCATAGATTCATTATTATTCTCAATCAAAGTAGATAAAGGCATATCATTAGGGTCAAGAGGAGAACTTTTAGTATCAAATAGTTTCATAAGTTCATCCATCTTTCCACTCAAAACATTGATTTCTTCTATAGCATGCACTTTTTTACTAGTAGATCTTTCGGTGTGCCATTGAGAATAATTAGCCATAATATTATCAATTAGTTTGGTAGCATCTCCTAAAGCGATTTCCATAAACGTGCCTACCGCGGCCGAATCTAAAAGATTTCTAGAAGCAAAGTTCAAACCGGCATAAAATTTTTGTATGATCATCCATAAATTCAAACCATGAGTAGGGCAATTGCGAATCATCAATTTCATTCTTTCCCAAGATTGGGCAACATGCTCATGATCTAGTTGTTTAAAATTCATAATATCGTTCCTAAGAGTGATGATCTTAGCAGGAGGAAAATACTTAGAGATAAAAGCATCTTTGCACTTATTCCAAGAATCAATACTATTTTTAGGCAAAGACGAAAACCAAACTTTAGCACGATCTCTAAGTGAAAACGGAAATAACTTCAATTTAACAATATCATTATCCGTATCTTTCTTCTTTTGCATCTCACACAAATCAACAAAGTTGTTTAGATGGGTAGCGGCATCTTCACTAGGAAGGCCGGAGAATTGATCTTTCATAACAAGATTTAGCAAAGCAGCATTGATTTCACAAGACTCAACATCATTAAGAGGAGCAATCGGAGTACTAAGGAAATCATTATTATTGGTATTGGAAAATCATACAATTTGGTATTATCTTGCGCCATAGCGACAAGTAATCCAACACACAAGCAAACAAAAAGGCAAGCGAAAGAGAGAGGAGATTGGGAAAGAGAGGGCAAATAAAACGGCAAGGGTGAAGTGGGGGAGAGGAAAACGAGAGGCAAATGGCAAATAATGTAAATGCAAGGGAGATGAGTTTGTTATGGGTACTTGGTATGTCTTGACTTGAGAAAAGACCTCCCGGGCAACGGCGCCAGAAATCCTTCTTGCTACGTCTTGAGAATAGCATAAGTATTGGTTTTCCTTGAAGAGGAAAGGGTGATGCAGCAATAGTAGCGTAAGTATTTCCCTCAGTTTTGAGAACCAAGGTATCAATCCAGTAGGAGGCTCCTCAAAAGTCCCACGCACCTACACAAACAAACAAAGGACTCACAACCAATGCAATAAAGGGGTTGTCAATCCCTTCACGGCCACTTGCGAAAGTGAGATCTGATAGAGATATTATGATAAGATAAATATATTTTTGGTATTTTATGATATAGATTGGAAAAGTAAAGATGCAAATAAAAGTAGATTGAAAGCTTATATGATAAAAGATAGACCCGGGGGCCATATGTTTCACTAGTGGCTTCTCTCAAGATAGCATAAGTATTACAGCGGATGAACAAATTATTGTCGAGCAATTGATAAAAAAGCGAATAATTATGAGATTATCTAGGCATGATCATGAATATAGGAATCACGTCTGCGACAAGTTGACCAACTCCTGCCTGCATCTACTACGATTACTCCACACATCGACTGCTATCCAGCATGCATCTAGAGTATTAAGTTCATAAGAACAGAGTAACGCATTAAGAAAGATGACATGATGTAGAGGGATAAACTCATGCAATATTATATAAACCCCATCTTTTTATCCTCGATGGCAACAATACAATACATGCCTTGCTACCCCTGCTGTCACTGGGAAAGGACACCGCGAGATTGAACCCAAAGCTAAGCACTTCTCCCATTGCAAGAAAGATCAATCTAGTAGGCCAAACCAAACTGATAATTCGAAGAGACTTGCAAAGATAACTAAATCATACATAAAAGAATTCATAGGAGATTCAAATATTTCTCATAGATAAACTTGATCATAAACCCACAATTCATCGGATCTCGACAAACACACCGCAAAAAGAGTTACATCGAATAGATCTCCAAGAAGATTGAGGAGAACATGGTATTGAGATCCAAAAAGAGAGAAGAAGCCATCTCGCTAATAACTATGGACCCGAAGGTCCGTGGTAAACTACTCACAACTCATCAGAGGGGCTATGGTGTTGATGTAGAAGCCCTCCATGGTCGATTCCCCCTCCGGCGGAGCGCCGGCGAAGGCTCCAAGATGGGATCTCACGGATACAGAAGGTTACAGTGGTGGAATTAGGTTTTCGTGGCTTGTTCTGATGTTCTCGGGGTACGTGGGTATATATAGGTGGAAGAAGTAGGTCGGTGGCCGCCCGAGGGGCCCATGAGATAGGGGCGAGCCCTGTAGGGGTGGGCGCGCCCTCCACCCTCGTGGCTGCCTCGGCTGCTTCTTGGCTTGCACTCCAAGTCCTCTGGATCACGTTCGTTCCAAAAATCACACTCCCGAAGGTTTCATTCCGTTTGGACTTCGTTCGATATTCCTTTTCTTCGAAATACTGAAATAGGAAAAAAATAGCAATACAGGTTGGGCCTTCGGTTAGTAGGTTAGTCCCAAAAATGATATAAATGTGTAAAATAAAGACCATAAACATCCAAAACGGGTAATATAATAGCATGGAAAAATCAAAAACTATAGATACGTTGGAGACGTATCACCCACAGCCCTCCAAGATGCGGTCGAGCTAGTCACCAAATGTGAAGCCTGCCAGTTCCATTCCTGAAGGAAATATGCCCTAGAGGCAATAATAAAGTTATTATTTATTTCCTCATATCATGATAAATGTTTATTATTCATGCTAGAATTGTATTAACTGGAAACATAATACATGTGTGAATACATAGACAAACTTAATGTCACTAGTATGCCTCTACTTGACTAGCTCATTAATCAATGATGGTTATGTTTCCTAACCATAGACATGTGTTGTCATTTGATTAACGGGATCACATCATTAGGAGAATGATGTGATTGACTTGACCCATTCCGTTAGCCTAGCACTTGATCGTTTAGTATGTTGCTATTGCTTTCTTCATGACTTATACAAAGTTCCTACAACTATGAGATTATGCAACTCCCGTTTACCGGAGCAACACTTTGTGTGCTACCAAACGTCACAACGTAACTGAGTGATTATAAAGGAGCTCTACAGGTGTCTCCAAAGGTACATGTTGAGTTGGCGTATTTCGAGAATAGGTTTTGTCACTTCGATTGTCGGAGAGGTATCTCTGGGCCCTCTCGGTAATGCACATCACTATAAGCCTTGCAAGCAATGTAGCTAATGAGTTAGTTACGGAATGATGCATTACGTAACGAGTAAAGAGACTTGCCGGTAACGAGATTGAACTAGGTATTGGATACCGACGATCGAATCTCGGGCAAGTAACATACCGATGACAAAGGGAACAACGTATGTTGTTATGCGGTTTGACCGATAAAGATCTTCGTAGAATATGTAGGAGCCAATATGAGCATCCAGGTTCCGCTATTGGTTATTGACCGGAACAGTTCTAGGTCATGTCTACATAGTTCTCGAACCCGTAGGGTCCGCACGCTTAACGTTACGATGACAGTTTTATTATGAGTTTATAAGTTTTGATGTACCGAAGGTTGTTCGGAGTCCCGGGATGTGATCACGGACATGACGAGGAGTCTCGAAATGGTCGAGACATAAAGATTGATATATTGGAAGCCTATATTTGGATATCGGAAACGATTCGGGTGAAATCGGGATTTTACCGGAGTACCGGGGGGTTACCGGAACCCCCCCGGGGGTTAATGGGCCTACATGGGCCATGAGGGAGAAGAGGAGGGCCGGCCAGGGCAGGCCGCGCGCCCCCTCCCCCCTAGTCCGAATAGGACAAGGAAGGGGGGCGGCGCCCCCATTTCCTCTTTCCCCTCCCCCCTTTCCTTCTCCACCAAGGCAAGAGGAGGGAGTCCTACTCCCGGTGGGAGTAGGACTCCTCCAGGCGCACCCCTAGGGGGCCGGCCGCACCTCCCCCTCCCTCCTTTATATACGGGGGCAGGGGGGCACCTCTAGACACACAAGTTGATCATCGTGATCGTTCCTTAGCCGTGTGCGGTGCCCCCCTCCACCATATTCCACCTCGGTCATATTGTTGCGGTGCTTAGGCGAAGCCCTGCATCGGTAGAACATCATCATCATCACCATGCCGTCGTGCTGATAGAACTCATCCCCGACACCCTGCTGGATCGGAGTCCGAGGATCATCATCGAGCTGAACGTGTGCTGAACTCGGAGGTGCTGTACATTCGGTGCTTGGATCGGTCGGATCGTGAAGACGTACGACTACATCAACCGCGTTGTCATAACACTTCCGCTTATGGTCTACGAGACTCTCCCCTCTCGTTGCTATGCATCACCATGATCTTGCGTGTGCGTAGGAATTTTTTTGAAATTACTACGTTCCCCAACAGTGGTATCAGAGCCTAGGTTTTATGCATAGATGTTATATGCACGAGTAGAACACAAGTGAGTTGTGGGCAATATAAGTCATACTGCTTACCAGCATGTCATACTTTGGTTCAGCGGCATTGTGAGATGAAGCGGCCCGGACCGACATTACGCGTACACTTACACGAGACTGGTTTCACCTCTACGAGCACTCATTGCTTAAAGGTGACCGACGGGTGTCTGTCTCTCTCACTTTAGTTGAACCGAGTGTGGCTACGCCCGGTCCTTGCGAAGGTTAAAACAGCACCAACTTGACAAACTATCGTTGTGGTTTTGATGCGTAGGTAAGAACGGTTCTTGCTCAGCCCGTAGTAGCCACGTAAAATTTGCAACAACAAAGTAGAGGACGTCTAATTTGTTTTTGCAGGGCATGTTGTGATGTGATATGGTCAAGACGTGATGCTATATTTTATTGTATGAGATGATCATGTTTTGTACCCAAAGTTATCGGCAACTGGCAGGAGCCAAATGGTTGTCGCTTTATTGTATGAAATGCAAATGCCCTGTAATTGCTTTACTTTATCGCTAAGCAATAGCGATAGTCATAAAAGCAATAGATGGCGTAACGACAACGATGCTACGATGGAGATCAAGGTGTCGCGCCGGTGACGATGGTGATCACGACGGTGCTTCGAAGATGGAGATCATAAGCACAAGATGATGATGGCCATATCATATCACTTATATTGATTGCATGTGATGTTTATCCTTTATGCATCTTATCTTGCTTTGATTGACGGTAGCATTTTAAGATGATCTCTCACTAAATTATCAAGAAGTGTTCTCCCTGAGTATGCACCGTTGCGAAAGTTCTTCATGCTGAGACACCACGTGATGATCGGGTGTGATAGGCTCTACGTTCAAATACAACGGGTGCAAAACAGTTGCACACACGGAATACTCAGGTTAAACTTGACGAGCCTAGCATATACAGATATGGCCTTGGAACACGGAGACCGAAAGGTCGAACGTGAATCATATAGTAGATATGATCAACATAGTGATGTTCACCATTGAAACTACTCCATCTCACGTGATGATCGGACATGGTTTAGTTGATTTGGATCACGTGATCACTTAGATGACTAGGGAGATGTCTGTCTAAGTGGGAGTTCTTAAGTAATATGATTATTTGAACTTAAATTTATCATGAACTTAGTACCTGATAGTATTTTGCTTGTCTATGTTTGATGTAGATAGATGGCTCATGCTGTTGTTCCGTTGAATTTTAATGTGTTCCTTGAGAAAGCTAAGTTGAAAGATGATGGTAGCAATTACACAGACTGGGTCCGTAACCTGAGGATTATCCTCATTGTTGCACAGAAGAATTACGTCCTGGAAGCACCGCTGGGTGCCAGGCCTGCTGTTGATGCAACTGACGACGTTAAGAACATCTAGTAGAGCAAAGCTAATGACTACTCGATAGTTCAGTGTGCCATGCTTTACGGCTTGGAACCCGGTCTTCAAGAATGTTTTGAATGTCATGGAGCATATGAGATGTTCCAGGAGTTGAAGTTAATATTTCAAGCAAATGCCCGGATTGAGAGATATGAAGTCTCCAATAAGTTCTATAGCTGTAAGATGGAGGAGAATAGTTCTGTCAGTGAACACATACTCAAAATGTCTGGGTATAATAATCACTTGATTCAATTGGGAGTTAATCTTCCTGATGATAGTGTCATTGACAGAATTCTTCAATCACTGCCACCAAGCTACAAGAGCTTCGTGATGAACTATAATATGAAAGGGATGGACAAGACTATTCCCGAGCTCTTCGCAATGCTAAAGGCTGCGGAGGTAGAAATCAAGAAGGAGCATCAAGTGTTGATGGTCAATAAGACCACCAGTTTCAAGAAAAAGGGGCAAAGGGAAGAAGAAGGGGAACTTCAAGAAGAACAACAAACAAGTTGTTGCTCAAGAGAAGAAACCCAAGTCTGGACCTAAGCCTGAGATTGAGTGCTTCTACTGCAAGCAGACTGGACACTGGAAGCGGAATTGCCCCAAGTATTTGGCGGATAAGAAGGATCGCAAAGTGAACAAAAGTATATGTGATATACATGTTATTGATGTGTACCTTACTAATACTCGCAGTAGCACCTGGGTATTTGATACTGGTTCTGTTGCTAATATTTGCAACTCGAAACAGGGACTACAGATTAAGCGAAGATTGGCTAAGGACGAGGTGACGATGCACGTGGGAAATGGTTCGGAGAATACCTGGACATCCGGCATGGAACCTAAAACCTATTGGACGTGTGGAGAGCGAAAGCCGGATATCTAGGGCCAAGTCCGGACATGTGGGGAGCAGCCCGGACATCCGGCATTCGCAGGGGCAGAAACAAAGATGAAGTGTATTTGATAGATCCAAATGTTTCGAGGAAGGAATTGAGTGGCACGAGCAAGTATTTTGTTGACCCTATCAATCCCCTTTTTATAGTGCATGATCCTATACTCAAGAAAACAATCATGCAATCTTTTTGATACTTCTTCCTTGAGTAGAATTAACTCCATTTGTTCATGATCCACACACCTTTAGTTGAACTGGGGACTAACACCTGAGATTCACTTGACAAACATAGTTAGTCCCCTACATGTATATTGTCATCAACATCAAAACGTGATGTAAGGGCATGATTGCACTTTCAATCTCCCCCTTTTTGTTTGTTGATGACAATCATACATCTAGTATCAGAGATGCAATAAGTAAATTTAGCATTGACAATCATGAGAGCATAATGCAAAATAAGTTCCTATTTGCTTTAGCTCCCCCTCATTGTGTGCATGAGATACATGTGTTAGGATGTGCAGCACAAAACACTCATGGTAGCATATGTAGCACAAAAAGATATAAATGTGAGACACACACATATAAGCCAACCATAACACATAGTCTGAACTTTTCATAGACACCAAGATAACACCATAGTCCCATCATATTCTCAAACGATCAAGAGCCATAAGTAGCAACATAACAAGTTTGAAGAATAGCTAACGAAAATAGCCAACATACAGCATGACCATACTAAGATAATACTAGACACTACTTCTCCCCCTTTGACAGCAACACGCAAAAAGGGGTGAAGAACTAGAAGAACACCAATGAAATCACTCGTGGCGGATGTCGTCATCATCATCAAAGAACTCGGGGTACTCAACACGAGATGGGAATCCGAAGGTGGAAGAGGACGGAGCCGCGCGAAGAGGATCATCATCACTCACGGGACTCCCACAGTCACGAAGGCACTGCTTGAGCTGATTCTTCGAAATGATGAGGCGGTTTTGCACATCATGATTTTGCTGACAGTTGAATGTGATTTCCATAGCAGACTGAGCCTTGCCCAAGAACGAGGCAAGACAGCCACGAGGAGCGGCCAAGGAAGATGGAACAGAGGAACCAGTGGGCTGAGTCCCACGAGCAGACCTCCTAGGCTGAGTAGGAGCAGCAATCTGAGCATTAGCCACCATGCGCATATGAATGGGAGGCTTCCAAATGGAGTGCACAGTAGTCTTAACCACCTCAAAGGGAGCAGTGTGGTCAATTAGAGCCTGAATGAATGGAGCATGAGGAAACTGGCGCGTCCGATTGAAGCTGCAAAGATGGATCTCATGCCAAATGAAATGGGTTGTGTCCAGAGGCTCAGTGGGTTGGTCATGCATATGAACCATCAATTCAATACAATAGTTGCGAGCCCTTGAGCGACCTCCCTTCTTAGGATAGAGGGTGTGAAGCACACACTGATAGAGAATGTAGTAAGGACCAAGGAAGATGGATACCTCATTGAGTGGATATCCACGTTCCTCTGCAGTGAGCTGAGAGATAGGCTTCACAAGAGGCAAGCAGGCATCAATCCCTTTGGGCTTATACTCTGGATCCATACTGTGAATGCAATGTCCAACACCGGAGAGGCCCACAATCTAAACAAACCGGCCATAGGTGATGCTCAGCGTAGTGTCATCAGTCATCCATGTGAGAGTGTTGTCTGGACCAAAGAAATAGGTGGCATAGAACTGAAGAATGGCAGCTTCATTCCAATCACACCTGAAGGTCATTGCAGGACCTAGAGTCATATCATCAATGATCTTGACCGGGTTGTTAGGAAACATGGCAGGATGATCACGCAGGAATTTGAGATCCAAGTATTTGTGAGAGGCAAGTCCACGCCCATGGACGAAATTGGAATAGAGATCCTGCTGCATACAAGTACAGAAATGAGGATCCTCGGCATCAGCCACCATATCATATTGATTGACATCCCAACGGAACTCAAGATATGGACCCGCCCCCACAGTTGTGAAATCGTGAGTGGGGCGATCCCCACTGTCAGGAAGCTCCATGGAGATGCGACGACCATGGACAACGGGCATGGAAGCTCCACGGACCTGAGTCACGGGAGCCCGTCGAGTGCCTTGTTTCGACTGGCCAACAGATTGTGTTGGAGCAGGGATCTCTTCCTCTCCCTCTTCCTCCCCAACATAGTCCTCATCATCCGGATCAGAGTCCGACGGACTCGGTGATGGTTCCCGACGCTTCTTCTTAGGACCGGTGGTGGTCGTCTTCTTCTTAGGTCCAGTGGTGGTCGTCTTCTTCTTAGGTCAAGCATGTTCCTCGGAGTCAGTGGAGCCTGCGATCGACTGCAACGAATACAAGAGAGAGATACCGATAAGAAGGAGTCAAAACGAATTATGCACAAGGATAAAGTAATTAACCACGGGGAAAGTGAACATTTTTGAACATGACCATAGGGAGAAGTCCAAGTGGTAGATCAATAATATCGACGTTCCCAGATTAAGTAGTTTAGCCAAGTACATAGAGAGGATTTGAGGCTAGGCAAGACAAAACAAATGTCTAACAGAGACATATACATCAAGATAATCATTGTTGACGCTCAAAATGGGCATGATCGCAAAGAGTGACTTGAGGCTGTAGCAAGATGAGGTCAAATTTATGATTTCATGTCACCATTTGATGGTTCTCTTCAAGATAATCAAAATGAATATGAAGATGGATCAAAATGGAGCTCAAGCGCAAAAGATATGGCAATTTCGGAGATACTCGTGTTGACATAAGATTAGAAAATGGCATTAAACCTAATTAAGATTGCCCCGTATGAAAAAAGTTACTAAATGAAAGTTCTTCGTCTCGTCGAGACGGACGATTTTGATATAAGGATCATCTTAATCCAAAATTGTATGCAAAAGTTACAGTCAAAATTGTGCGCCGCAGCACCGCATGGCCGGATCATCCGGGCCGGGGTCCAGATAATCCGGCCAGGGGCCAAAAAATTGACCCAAACAACAAAAGATCAGAGTTGAAGCCGGATGATTTGGGTCAAGTCCCGTATGATCCGGGTAAAAGACCGACAACCCGGGCAATCGTTCAGACGTCCGGACAAGTTTTTCTGCTGCAGACTCTTGAAAACGGCCCGAAACACTCTCAAGATGGCCTCAGATAAAAAAAGTGTTCAACATGAAATTTGTGTGGCTCGTCGAGATGGTTGATTTGATATAAAAACGTCCAAATCCATTGTCGTATGTAGATTCTAGAGCCAAAATAGTGAGCCGCTGTCAGAAAACTGGGCTAGGCCAGATCATCCGGGCCTTGAGCCGGACATCCGGGGCGGGGGTCGTGAATAGTCCGTGTTTTATTAGGTTTTGATGATTTGCACGGCTAGGCAAGTCATTTTCTTGTACGGGAAGTCCATCCGCCTCTTATATAGACAAGAGATGACGGCCGATTGAACAACAACACACAATCGCAAAACTCATCTACTTTTTACCCTAGTTTTACATCCCTCCCTTGTTCTTTCTCTCTTGTTTTTCATTCGTTCTTTGTGTTGAAGGGCCGCGATCCTCGAGGCTCTAGGGGTGGGCGAACCGACCTAGGGCAGCCCATAGCCGCCGCGTGTCCAGACAGGGTCCCTCCCGGGCGCGTGGGGTTTCGGGTCCTGAAAAGCACCCGCCGGATTGGTTGTGTGCCGCGCTTCCGGACGGGTCTCCTTCGGCGTGAGCTGCGGTGCATCACCCTTGGTGTTGGAGGTACACGGTGATGTGTTCTTGTGCGAACACACTTTTTGGCGACTCCGCTGGGGAAGAAAGATCAAGAATCATCATCAACCATGTCTAATCTACCCAAGCCCTCAGAAGTTAGCGCCGATAACATCATTTAGCCCGGTCTTGATGAACTATCGGATGAACATCGCCAAGCCTATGAAGCACTCAAGAAACAGCGTGCGGAGAATTTTGATGCGCTCAAGAAGAAGTGCGAGGAGCAGGATTTGGAGGCGTTTCATGCAAATTTCAAGAAGGACCGTCAAGACAACATCACTCCAGTTGGAAACGTCAATTTTCCTTCCCTCATTGATGAACAAGATGCAATCACTGTGAGTAAAGTTTTTTCTCCAGAGCAAGTGGCTGTGATTGAAAGTCTTGTTAGTAAGGGTAATGTGACGGTATACAATTCTTTTGTGGAAAAGACTAATGCTAAGAAAAATATGCCTCCGTCATCTAGTGGTACTGTTGGTGTATTTGAAAACCCTAGTCCAACTTTACCTATTTCACCGGCACCTCCTATACAACAACAATATAGTATGCCATTGAATTTTTACCATAGTCGAACCAACCAGCTTGTGGCTGCACCTGCATATCCTAATCCTATTATGAGTGTGCCCAATTCGGCGTCAACACCGAATCACTTTGTTACACCACCCATAGGCGCAAACATGTTTAGTCTTCCACCAAATTATGGTTCGGCGCCCATCCCACAAGTTGCACCTATAACTAGTACTCAGGTTGCTCCTATGTCATTGCCACAAACATCTTCATCTACCTCGGATCCAATTTTAGCTAAATTAAGGGAGGATTTGCATAAGATGTTTCTAGAAACTTTCGGAAACGAGCCGAAAGTAAAGAGTCGTGTGTATCAAAAGCCTTATCCTGAACACTTTGATGCAGTTTTGTACCCTCAAGGTTATAAGGTTCCTGATTTTGTGAAATTTAGTGGAGAGGGCACGAAAACAACATGTGAGCATGTTAGTCAGTATCTAGCGCAGTTGGGTGAAGCAGGTTCCATAGAAGAATTGAAAGTGCGTTTATTTCCATTATCATTAACTGGTACCGCTTTTTCATTGTTTGCTACTTTACCACATGGTTCAATTCTCTTATGGTCGCAATTAGAGCAAAAGTTTCATGATCACTTTTATAGCGGCGATAATGAGCTTAAGTTGTCACATCTTACATCGGTTAGGCAAAAATATGATGAATCGGTCACCGATTAGGTCAAGAGATTTAGATATATAAAAAACCAATGTTATAGCTTGGTGATAACTGAAAGAGACTTGGCGGATCTTGTTCTTAATGGTTTAAAAAGTCACATTAAAGAGAGGCTAGAAAGTTATGAGTTTTTGAATATTAACCAAGTCTTACAAAAAGCTTTGGCTCAAGAGATTCGATGTAAAGAGGTTTATAGGTCTACAACCGATCGTCCTAGAATGCATATGGTTGAATACAACGATGATAATTCGGACGATGAGGTTGATGTCTATACTACTAAGTTTGTTTGATCCTCAAAGGCCAAACCCTATACATGCAATGCTCTTAAGCCGATTCACAAGAATCGTGATGAGGAGATGAGGTTTACTTTTGGTATATCTAAGTGTGATAAAATATTTGATGCTCTCTTGCAGGATAAGATGATTAGAATATCACACACCATACTCCCGTTTGACGAGATGAAACGGTGTGCTTATTGCAAATACCATAATTCATTTGCTCATGCTACCAACGATTGCAATGTTTTTCGACGACAGATACAATAGTCCATTAATGACGGACGATTGAATTTTGCTAAGATGCAAGTTGATAAACAACCTTTTACAATAAACACCATGGACTTGGAGGGAAAGAAAATGTTAATTTGGCCTAGCATAGACGAATCTGCTAATAAAGATAATGTTGTTATTGGTGAAACCAGGAAAGGCAAGGAGGGCGACAAAGTCTTGGGAAGAGAGGTTGTGCTTGATAAGCAACCCGATGGAAAGGAGGTATTGAAGATCACCATAAAAAATCCCGCACTTGGGGGGCAACCACAAGTACAAGAAGATACTCATGTTAAATTATCAAGCCCAAGAATTTAGAAGTTGGCAAGTGGGGAAAGAGTGAAGCTAAGCACAAGTGAATCAAGCCAACTTTTGATATGCTACTATCCAAATACGCAAGTCAATCAATCGGTTCTAGCTCTAATAGGCCATCACATTCGAAGCGTTCAAGATTGCTTCTGGAGCAAGAGTCTCGACGCTATGCAAGGCCATATGGGTCATGGGCACCGACACCATGGATGTCACAACCCTCCTATGCGCCATATTACATGAGAGACTTCAATGGAGGATGGGGCAGCCCCCAATGACTGCTTATGCTTTCCATATGGGGTGGACAGCACCTAGAAGGCCTGCTCGCGAGAGGCTTTATTATCCCACGCAAGGCCGTTTGAGCTATGGTGCTAATCGTCCAACAAAAAATTCTCCAAGTAAGGCCAATAAAAAAGTGTGGTGTGTTAATTCACCTAATGCAGAAATTTCAGAATGCGACAAGCAAAAGGAGATCAAAAAGCCGGTTGTTGGTAATCTCGCTATTTCTAATGGTGATATTGTTATTGTTCAGTAGGGTTCCATGGTTGATGATCATGAGGCGAGCACAAGCAAGGCCAAACCAAGGGATGCCAAATATACTCAACCTAAGTGGCGTCCTCCCGATTTAACTAAGACCATGAAAAGGGGATTACAACACATGAGGAACCACGAGAAGGTAGAACACAAAGAGGAGAGGCAAAGGGACAAATTGTTTAGTGAAATTCGGCCCATGGCACTCAGAAAACAAGTGTGGAGGCCTAATTAAAAACAAAACACAGATGCTTCTACATTAGCAGCAACAACACCTTCACCACCAGAAGAGGATGATGTAACCCCTATTACTCGTCCACACTACCTGAAACATCCCCTTCAATTGAGTAATCTTTAAGCCCAATATACACATTGGGAGATGAAGATGAGATGGTGGATTATGAATCTACGCCGGTTTGGGAAGGTATGGATATTAATATGGTATATTACTTACCTGTCGAGTTTCGTGCTATAGGTGAAGAAGGGTAGGTAGCCCAGCTGGATTTTGGTCCTAAGAATGTTATTTTCGAGAGGCCAAGAGAACCGGTAAAACACTTGAAGCCATTGTACCTCAAAGGTCATATTAACGGATCGCCGATTGCTAGGATGCTCGTTGATGGTGGTGTTGTGGTAAATCCTATGCCCTACTCGGTCTTCAAAAAGTTGGGGTTACATGATGATGCATTGATGAAGACCAATATAGTACTTAATGTATTTGAGGGTAAAGAAAAGACAGAGGCCAAATGTGTGATGTGCATGAAACTCACCGTGGGAAGCAAAACATTGGCCACCACATTCTTCATCGCCGAGGTGCAAGGTAACTATAAAGTTATATTAGGTCACAATTGGGTTCATGCTAACCAATGTGTGCCATCTACCATGCATCAATTTTTAATACAATGGATCTATGATGAGGTAGATAATTCATCTTGTATTGCTTTGGCCGATGCATCGGTGGATTGGAATCATCCCGATGTTACTTGCTTAACAGGGCGTGACCTCTCGGAGTTTGATTTCCTTAGTGCTACAAGGAACAGGTTCATTCCCATCTCTTTAAAGCCAATTGGTGGTAATCGGTTACAAGGTATGATGTGAACAAGAAGTTAAAATCAATGGCTGATATAAAATTATCGCCCTAAGAATAAACATGGCCAATATAGAATCTATCACCCTAAGTGCATATAAATGGCCAATGGAGTGTTGACATCGTCCTTAGACAAATGTTTTGCAAGTTATTTTTCGGCGCGCTAGCTTTGCCAAAAAACAGGGGGACATGCGTTGATGCTCAAAAAGGGCATGATTGCAAAGAGTGACTTGAGGCTGTAGCAAGATGAGGTCAAATTTATGAGTTCATGTCACCATTTGATGGCTCTCTTCAAGATATTCAAAATAAATATGAAGATGGATAAAAATGGAGCTCAAGTGCAAAAGATATGACAATTTCGGAGATACTCGTGTTGACATTGGATGAAAAAATGGCATGAAATCTAATTAAGATGGCCTCGAATGGAAAAAGTTACTACATGAAAGTTCTACATCTTGTCGAGACAGATAATTTTGATATAAGGATCATCTTAACCCAAGATTGTATGCAAAAGTTACAGTCAAAACTATGTGCTGCAGTACTGCATGGCCGGATCATCCAGGCCGGGGTCCAGATCATCCGGCCAGGGGCCAAAAAATTGACCCAAACAACAGAAGCTAAAAGTTGAAGCCGGATGATCTGGGTCAAGTCCCGGATGATCCGGGTAAAGGCCAGATAATCCAGGCAATCGTCCGGACAAGTTTTTCTGCCGCACACTTTAGAAAATGGACCAAAACACCCTCAGACTACTAGGGAAAACCTTATACACAGAACTTTAGCAGTTGCGTGGGTCAAAAAAGCACGCTGGTGCTAAGTAGCAGTAGCGCGCCTGCGCAAACCACGCTACAGATAATGTTCTAGTAGTAGCGCTCCTTGTTCTAAACACGTTACTACTAAAATTCCCACGGCATAGCCGATAGGCTACACATAGTAGTAGCGATCTATATTGAACCACGCTACCGCTATCTTCTTTGTAGCAGCGCATTTTATTCTAAACTCGCTACTGCTAAAGGATATAAAATTAAATGGAAAGCAAATAGAAAGGTAATTGAAAATGAAAGAAATAGAATAAGGTGAAAGGAAAAAAATAAAATGTGAAGAAAAATAAATAAAAAAGGGGAAAAAGAGAAAGGAGTAGCAGTAGCGTGTATACCAGAACGTGCTGTAGCTAACGTAGCAGTAGCGCGCTTTCTGGAACGCGCTACTACTACTTCTTACTTAACCACGGGGTTCGTCCTTCCCCATGCCCACTTCTCCCAAATCCAACTCCTCCGCTCTCGCCGCCCCTGTCGCCCGTCGGCCGCCGTGCACTCTCCGCACGCCCTCTACGTCGCCCCCGACCCCGGATTCGACACTGCCCCCGCCCCCGACCTTAACGACACCCTGGACGCCGCCCTCGACCCCGACCTCGACGCCGCCCTCCGCCACGCGCCCGAGCCCCGACCCCGACCTCGACGCCGCCCTCCGCTGCGCTCCCGAGCCCCGATTCCGACCTCGACGCCGCCTGCTCCTCCCTCATTGCAGGCACCCGAGGTGAGCACGCCTGCTCCTCCCTCTCCCCTACCTCTGCCTAGGGTTTCTTCATATTTTAGTTGCATCAAATTAGTTAGGGTTCATGTATGGGTGGAAACGAATCGGATGCGGATGCGGCTTAAATTAGTTAGGGTTCATGTAAGGGTGGAAACGAATCAAATTTCTAAGATGAATCATAAAACTAATAAAATTTGACCACTTATTTCACTTTTAAGTTGGATAATTGGAATATCCGCTACCACTTTCCACCCCTAGGTTCATCAAATTAGATGGTAATTAGGGCAGTAGTTCCTAGGTACTAATTAGGTAGTAAGAACTAGGTACTAATTAGGTACTAGTTTATTTTTATTTATAGTAAGTTTATTTTTAGTAAGAACTAGTTGAATTAATAGAACTAGTTAGTAAGAACTTGTAGTTATTTTTTTAGCTAAAGCAATTTTTCCCGCATCGACATGGACGATGCCTATCCCGCATCCTCGTCGTGGAGTCGGCGGAGGACACCTGCGTCACCAGATGGGCCATGTCCGGGACTGGGCTCCGCCGGGGTGGTACTAGGAGGCGCTACCTACCGGGGGGCGCAGGTTGGTGAGGAGCCAGCCTGTCATTGACCCGAACCTTCTTTGGTGGCGGTCGCATGGGCCAGTGATGGTCTAGAGGCTCGAGGAACCCGCAGAGGTGGTGCGTCACCGTGTCAGTGAGGAGGACGCACACGTACGTCGCTACTTGTTTGCATTGGAGCACAGGTTCTCCAATACCTGGCAGGTTCTCCAGGGATCTCACTGGAGCTATGATCCTGTGATGGTTCCTTCTCTGTGGGTGTCCACCGCCCGCGCCGATACCCGTCGTGCACTCGGGTTTTAGTTGTATTAGTGATGTTATATGTATGATACTATTTGGGATGTATTAGTGATAATATTCGACGATGTACGGACACATGAGATGATTTACTTTTGCTTATTGAATGCATGCTAATTTGAGTCCTATAAGATATTTTGAAATGTATATCTTGTGTTGCTCAAATAGGATATGTGCTTGCCCAAGTGGCCGGTCATGTTTAAAGGTTACACCTCCGAGTGGCCTATGTTTTGCCGGAGTGTTGATTCATTTCCGTTCCGGCAAATTTCAGGCGCTTGATATGTCCTATTTTAGCAAAGGTCATGCCGGATTTTTCCGTGAATTTTGGCATGACTTGTGCCAAAATATGTAGGAAATATCGAGTGCCCCGGATTTGTGTGTTGAGTATCCTGGTAGTTGTATTCGATCGGTTTTCAATTAATGTTTCAACTATGAACATAGGAAATGTCTGACGACAAAAAGGATTTCGGTATTTGCAAATACTGCGAAGACGAGCGCGGCCTGTGCGATGGAATCTTCCTAGATGATGATAGGCGCTTCAGCATCAAGCTGGACGAGAACTTCGAAGTGGATACGGTAAGTCACAACGACAAGTATTTTTTTCGTAATTAAGCATGACATCTGCTTCATTTGCTTCAACTTACAATTTAATTTTTTACTATTCTACTAGTGTATCCCCTGCCATGCAAGAATTTTTGTATTGGATAAGATAGGTTTCAGTCGTACTATGGAGGTAAAGAAAGTTTATTTGAAGACCGAGCATGGTTATATTTTCCACACAAAATTATACAACGCAGACGACTACACCTATTTTGGATGCAAAACATGGCGAGCACTATGCAAGACTTATGCATTTGAGCCTGATATGGTTATCACCTTTGATATTCGTCAGAAAGATGATATTGAAGGTAATACCGACATCTGGGTCGATGTGCAGACGCCTCCAGTTATACCATTATGTGAGTTTCTTAACCATATTTATGTCTTTGATATTGTTTATTCAAAAATAGTTGACAACTAATTTCTATTATCAGCTTATTTCTGTTCAAGCAAACATGGCCAGCGCTTGGTAGAGAGGACCTACTACTGTCCCGGGGCTGAACTAAACTGCGAGGAGATAAGTCATTATGTTTCATGGCTTGAGGATCTTGATACTGTCAAGACAGATTTTCTTCCTGCACTTAGAAATATTAGGACTGAAAACGTGCGACCAATAGTGTTCTTAATCAACTACGGTCACATCTATTTAGGAAAGATGGTAAGATTTTTATTATTTGTCCTCAGTGCATCTTTTCCATACATTATTTTTTAAGCTAAACTTCATTGCTAAGTATGTTACCATACGATGTTCTTCAACAGAGACTCCCGATGAATGTTGTGCCTCATGGGATCGAGACTAAAGGTACCATGAGTATTGTTAGCTTATGGCCAAGATATCCTACAATGCACTTTAGTGCATTCAAGATTAGCGACGAACTCTTACAAGTACGAGACTGGACCAAATTTGTGATGGAGGAGCGCAGAGAAGTACTAGGGGGCAGCAATCAGAACCGCATCACACGATTAGGAGATAGGTTCATCTGCATGCTCAAATTTGATGAAGGAGGAGAGCTACACATGTTTTATGTTATTTTACCTGAGAGAGAGCAGCAGGAGTGATTAGCTAGCTAGAAATGAGTTTGAAGATGATGATGTGCTACACTATGACTGATGATTAAATAGCTAGTGTTGGTGGTAATGACTATGATGATTATTATTAGCTAGTGTTAGTGGTGATTAGATAGCTACCGCATCTAGTGTTGGTGGTGATTAGCTAGCTAGAATGAGTTTGAAGATGATTATGTGCTACACTATGACTATGGTGATTAAATAAATGCTGTTGGTGGTAATGACTATGATGATGATGATTAAATAGCTTATGTTGGCAGATTAGATTCAAGTGGAGGCAACATGTGGTGCACATCGAAAGTACTACTAGTCCAAACTAGATCAAGTTTGGATTAGTAGTATACTTTTGACATGGACCACATATTGCCTCCACTTGTACCAAATCCACCTTCATTTGACACACTGTTATGGACATAATGATATAAACCTCATAATTGGAATTGTACCAAAATTTGTATAATGGCGTATAAATACACTAAAAAAAATTAAAAAAATAAAAAAAGAATACTAGTAGCGGTGGACAGTAAACACACTGCAACTAGCTAGATTAGCAGCAGCGCGGGAGAGAAGAAGCGATGCCGCTATGTGTCTTAGCAGTAGCGCATGTCACACGCGCTGCTGCTAAGTAATAGCTGTAGCGCCATATTAGTAGTGCGGCGGCACGCGCTACTAGTGGGCCTTAAACCCGCGCTACTACTAGGGTTTTCCCTAGTAGTGTCAAGATGGCCTCGGATCAAAAAGTGTTGAACATGAAAGTTGCGCGTCTCGTCGAGTCGGTTGATTTTGATATAAAAGAAGTCCAAATCCGTGGTCGTATGTGGATTCTAGGGCCAAAACAGTGAGCTGCTGTCAGAAAACTGGGCTAGGCCGGATCATCCGGGCCTTGAGCCGGACATCCGGGCCGGGGGTCGTGAATAGTCCGTGTTTTATTAGATTATGATGATTTGCATGGCTAGGCAAGTCCTTTTCTTGTACGGGAAGTCCACCATCCTCTTATATAGACAAGAGGTGACGGCCGATTGAACAACAACACACAATCGCAAAACCCATCTACTTTTTACCCTAGTTTTACATCCCTCCCTTGTTCTTTCTCTCTCGTTCTTCGTTCGTTCTTCGTGTTGAAGGGCAGCGATCCTCGAGGCTCTAGGCCCAGGTGAACAAACCTAGGGCAGCCCATAGCCGCCGCGCTTCCAAATGGGGCCCCTCCCGGGCGCGTGGGGTTTCTGGTCATGAAAAGCACCTGCCAGATTGCTTGCGTACCGCGCTTCCGGACGGGTCTCCTTTGGCATGAGCTGCTGTGCATTACCATCGGTGTTGGAGGTACACGGTGACGTGTTCATGTGCGAGCAGTCATGAAAGCCTAGGATGTTTGAGTAAAAACAACAAGAAGAAGAGAAAGCAGCCAAACCCTTGGAAGACAGAGCAGGGCCGCAATTCTTGGTACACTCCATGAAGAACTCCGGCGGACGATCCACGAGACAACACCGGAACCGGTCCCTCACGAGTGATTCACACTGCAAAACAAGGAATGGATTGGATGGAAATGTAGATCGGGAGGAGACGAAGGCGTGGGCAGGAGATCAGGGCCGGAGGACGAAGGAGATGGCCGGGGCAGCGCCAGAGCACAGACCGGTGGTGGAGTCGGATGTTGGAATAGATGGGGAGAGCAAGGGATAGGATGGGGAACTGCCCCCAAATCCCGAGTCCTCCCCTGTATGTGTGGCTGCGGGCGACGGACTGGACATCCGGGGTCCAGGCCCGGATATCCGGTGAGTTGAGGTCAGTGAGCAAACTCCTAGGCCCGGATGTCCGGCAAATTCCCAGATGTCCGGCCGCTAGAAGGTGCTCGATGGAAGTTTGAGCAGCAGAAGAATTTGCCCCAAGTCTCGGATGTCCGGCTGTGGAGCCAGATGTCCGGCCACTGGACACAAAACCAGGCAAAGGGGAAGATTGTAAGGGGCCAACTAATATAATTTGATTTAGACTCCGCCAAGGAGTTTTTAGAGATTCATAGGGGTGTAAACCTGAGTCATCTAAGGCCATACTAAGATGTAATAACAACCCAACAATATGAAGTAAAGAAAGGTCCATATAAGCAATCCATGAGCGGTGACCGAGGTCACCATGTTTGAGCATATGGGACATAGGATCGCAAAGATTTTGACTTTGGATACATAGTCACGACTCCATCATTTAAAGCACCATAGTTTGAAAAACTTGGTAACTTTGAGAGTATTTTTTCTGTTTATGCATTATGTAGGGTGAGAGTACTCATGAATTGAATATCTCTCCCTAGATATATGCCTACATCAAGACAAGACATGATGAAAATGCATGAATGGGTACTAGATTTCACATAATGTTGTCAAGATCCAAGATACCAAGTTCACGCCTAAGTTGACAAAACCTTGCTTCATCCAATGGCTTGGTCAAAATATCTGCAAGTTGGATATCTGTACCAACATGATCAATATGGATGTCACCCTTTTACACATGATCCCTCAAGAAGTGATACCTAATATCAATGTGCTTGGTGCGGTTATGATCTTTTGGATTCTCATCAATATCGAAGGCACTTTCATTATCACACATAATAGGCACATGTCTATAGGTGATACCGTAATCCTTCAAACTTTTTCTCATCCATAGTAACTGAGTTGCACAACTGGCGGTTGCAATGTATTCATCTTCGGCGGTGGAGAGGGCAACACAATTTTGCTTCTTTGAGGACCAACTTACCAAGGAGCGTCCAAGAAATTGACATGCACCAGAGGTGGACTTCTGTCCCACTTTGTCTCCAGCCCAATCCGCATCCGTGTACCCAATGATATCAAACTTAGCATCCTTGGAGTACCATAGACCCAACTTTGGGGTGTGAACAAGGTATCTAAGAATATTCTTAACCGCCTTATGATGACTTCCCCTAGGGGAAGCTTGAAATCTAGCACACATGCACACACTGAACATGATGTCTAGTCTAGATGCACAAAGATAAAGCAATGAACCAATCATAGAGCGGTAAATAGATGGGTCGAAAGGGATACCATTCGTGTCTTCAGTGAGTACAATTTTGGTTGGCATGGGTGTCTTACATGGACTAGCATCAGACATGCCAAACTTCTCTAGGATATCCTTGATGTATTTTGCTTGAGACACGAAAATTCCTTCTTGAAATTGTTGAATTTGAAATCCGAGAAAGAACTTCAAATCCGTATTGAGTGACATTTCAAAATTGGTGGTCATGGAGGCTGCAAACTTCTTGTACAAATGAATGTTAGGAGAACCAAAAATGATATCATCTACATAGATTTGGCATAAGATCGAATCACCATTGTCCCTCTTAGTAAAAAGAGTGGGATCGATCACCCCTCTCACAAAACCATCATCGAGTAAAAACTTCTTAAGATGATCATACCAAGCACGAGCTGCTTGTTTGAGGCCATACAAAGCCTTATGAATTTTATACACAGAGTCTTTGTGATCGGGATCAACGAACCCAAGTGGTTGTGATACATATACTTCTTCTCGTAGAGGACCATTAAGGAAAGCACTCTTCACATCCATTTGATGTAAGATGCGAATAGATTCAAAACGGGAAACGGGGGCAAAGGTCTCTCCAAAGTCCAAACCTTCAACTTGTGAGTACCCTTGTGCCACTAACCTTGCCTTGTTACGGATGATTACACCATTCTCATCTTGCTTGTTCTTGAAAATCCATTTTGTTCCAATGACATTGTGCTCTGTAGTTGGCCTCTCGACTAATGACCACACTTAGTTGCATTAAAACTATTCAACTCTTCTTGCATAGCAATGAGTCAATCGTTGTCCATCAGTGCATCTTGTACCTTGAGTGTTGGGTAACGCGGTAATTTCAAAAAAATCCTATGATCACGCAAGATCTATCTAGGAGATCCATAGCAACGAAAGGAGAGAGAGTGTGTCCATGTACCCTCGTAGACCGAAAGAGGAAGCATTTCAATAACGCGGTTCATGTAGTCGAACGTCTTCGCGATACAACCGATCCAAGTACCGAACGTACGGCGCCTCCACGTTCAGCACATGTTCAGCTCAATGACGTCCCTCGTACCCTTAATCCAGTTGAGGCCAAGGGTGAGTTCCGTCAGCATGATGATGTGGCGACGGTGATGATGATGCTACCGGCATAGGGCTTCACCTAAGCACTACAACGATATGACCGAGGTGTGTAACTGTGGAGGGGGGCACCGCACACGGCTAAGAGAGGGCTTGGTGTGTCTTTGGGGTGCCCCCTCCCCACGTATATAAAGGAGGGGGGGGGGAGAGGCCGGCCCTCCTAGGGGCACGCCAAGTGTAGGGAGTCCTACTAGGACTCTCAAGTCCTAGTAGGATTCCCTTTCCTTTTTGGAGTGGGGAAGAAGGAAAGGAGGGAGAGGGAGAAGGAAAGGGGGGCTGCGCCCCCACCCCTTGTCCAATTCGGTTTGGGCAGGGGGGAGGCGCACGCCAGCTTGGCCCTTCTTCCGTCTCTCCACTAAAGCCCAATAAGGCCCATTAACTTCCCCCGGCGAATTCCCGTAACTCTCTGGCACTCCGAAAAATACCCGAGTCACTCGGAACCTTTCCGATGTCCGAATATAGCCTTCCAATATATGAATCTTTATGTCTCGACCATTTAAAGACTCCTTGTTATGTCCGTGATCTCATCCGGGACTCCGAACAAACTTCGGTCATCAAAACACATAACTCATAATACAAATCGTCATCGAACGTTAAGCGTGCGGGCCCTACGGGTTTGAGAACAATGTAGACATGACCGAGACACATCTCCGATCAATAACCAATAGCGGCACCTAGATACTCATATTGGCTCCTACATATTCTACGAAGATCTTTATCGGTCAAACCGCATAACAACATACGTTGTCCCTTTATCATCGGTATGTTACTTGCGTGAGTTTCAATCGTCGGTATCATCATACCTAGTTCAATCTCGTTACAGGCAAGTTTCTTTGCTCATTCTGTAATACTTCATCCTGCAACTAACTCATTAGTTACATTGCTTGCAAGGCTTATAGTGATGAGCATTACCGAGAGGGCCCAGAGATACCTCTCCGAAACACGGGGTGACAAATCCTAATCTTGATCTATGCCAACCCAACAAACACCTTCGGAGACACATGTAGAGCATATTTATACCACCCTTTTACATTGTGATGGCTGATAGCACACAAGGTGTTCCTCCGGTATTCAGGAGTTGCATAATCTCATAGTTTGAGGAACATGTATAAGTCATGAAGAAAGCAGTAGCAATGAAACTGTAACGATCATAATGCTAAGCTAACGGATGGATCATGTCCATCACATCATTCTCCTAATGATGTGATCCCTTTCATCAAATGACAACACATGTCTATGGTTAAGAAACATAACTATATTTGATTAACGAGCTAGTCTAGCAGAGGCATAGTAGGGACACTATGTTTTGTCTATGTGTTCACACATGTACTAAGTTTCCGGTTAACACAATTCTAGAATGAATAATAAATATTTATCATGATATAAGGAAATAAATAATAACTTTATTATTGCCTCTAGGGCATATTTCCTTCAGTCTCCCACTTGCACTAGAGTCAATAATCTAGTTCACATCGTCATGTGATTTAACACCAATAGTTCACATCTGTATGTCAGTAACACCCATAGTTCACATCGCCATGTGACCAACAACCAAAGGGTTTACTAGAGTCAATAATCTAGTTCACATTGCTATGTGATTAACACCCAAAGAGTACTAAGGTGTGATCATGTTCTTCTCGTGAGAGAAGTTTAGTCAACAGGTCTGTCACATTCAGAACCGTATGTATTTTGCAAATATTCTATGTCTACAATGCTCTTCATGGAGCTACTCTAGCTATTTGCTCCCACTTACAATATGTATCAAGATTAAGAATTTAGAGTCATCTGGATCGGTCTAAAAGCTTGCATCGACGTAACTCTTTACGACGAACTCTTTCTCACCCCCATAATTGAGAAACATTTCCCTAGTCCTCACTAAGGATAACCGCTGTCCAGTGATCTACTCCTAGATCACTATTGTACCCCCTTGCCAAACTCATGATAAGGTGAACAATAGGTCTGGTACACAGCAAAGCATACTTTATGGAACCTATAGGTGAGGCATAGGGAATGACTTTCATTCTCTTTCTATTTTCTGCTATGGTCGGGTTTTGATTCTTACTCAACTTTACACCTTGTGATACACAGAAGAACTCCTTCTTTGACTGATCCATTTTGAACTCTTTCAAAAACTTGTCAAGGTATGTATTCATTGAAAAATCTTATCAAGCGTCTTGATCTATCTCTATAGATCTTGATGCCCAATATATAAGCAGCTTCAACGAGGTGTTTCTTTGAAAATCTCCTTTCAAACTCTCCTTTATGCTTTCCAAAAAATTCTACATCATTTCTGATCAACAATATGTCATTCGCATATACTTATTAGAAAGCTTGTAGTGCTCCCAGTCACTTTCTTGTAAATACATGTGTCGGTGTCAAAACTGGTGGATCTCGGGTAGGGGGCCCCGAACTGTGCGTCTAGGCAGATGGTAACAGGAGACAAGGGACACAATGTTTTTACCAAGGTTCGAGCCCTCTCGATGGAAGTAAAACCCTACTCCTGCTTGATTAATATTGATGATATGGGTAGTACAAGAGTAGATCTACCACGAGATCAGAGAGGCTAAACCCTAGAAGCTAGCCTATGGTATGATTGTTGTTCGTCCTACAGGCTAAAACCCTCCTGTTTATATAGGCACCGAAGAGGGTTAGGGTTACACAGAGTCGGTTACAATGGTAGGAGATCTACATATCCGTATCGCCAAGCTTGCCTTCCACGCCAAGGAAAGTCCCATCCGGACACGGGACGAAGTCTTCAATCTTGTATCTTCATAGTCCAGGAGTCCGGCCAAAGGTGATAGTTCGGCTATCCGGACACCCCCTAATCCAGGACTCCCTCAGTAGCCCCTGAACCAGGCTTCAATGACGACGAGTCCGGCGCGCATATTGTCTTCGGCATTGCAAGGCGGGTTCCTCCTCTGAATACTTCATAGAAGATTTTGAACACAAGGATAGTGTCCGGCTCTGCAAAATAAGTTCCACATACCACCTAGAGAGAATAACATATGGACGAATCTAATCTGCTGATGTATTCCACAGCGCGACATAATGCCGCGGCCAAGCCTTCATTCGAATCGTTTTATTGTCCCACCTCAGCGCGTTTAGCAAGGCGGTTTCCTTGGCACGTCTTGTCAAAGCAGAGACCATGTCCCCTTATCCCGGGATTCTCATCAATACGGGCGTGGGTAACCCAATCGTGCCCGTAGGCACGCCCCCTCTATCGAGGGCGAATCCCGAATGGTCACGGGGAAGGCTCTTGGTATTCAACCTCTTTATAAAGAGACCAATCTCAATCGAATCCGCCCCTCGCCTCGAGTTCCAACACCCAAAGCTCCAGATTCAGGCGCTCCGGACCTTCGATGATGTCCGGCTCCAACCTGCAAGGCCGGTGGATGCCTTCCTCTGTTACGGAGGAAGACGTGCTAAAGTTAAGAGATGCCAAGTATCTAACTAGTGAAATTTGGCATAGGCTACCTGCCCAAGGGCAGGTCATTCCCACTCCCAAGCCCGGCGAAAGCGTAGTGTTCGCGTCTCACTTTCTTCGGGGGCTAGGCTTCCCGACGGACCCCTTCGTGAGGGGGCTTATGTTTTATTATGGGTTGGAATTTCATGACTTGGATCCGGAGTCCATCCTCCACATCTCATTGTTCATTGTCGTATGCGAAGCCTTCCTCCGCGTTACCCCTCACTTCGGATTGTGGCTCAAGACCTTCAAGGTGGAGCCGAAGATGATCAAGGGGCAGCAGGCAGAGTGCGGAGGGGCTGTTATAAGCAAGAATGCTGATGCTCCATGGCCTGAGGGCTTTTTTCAAGAGGAGCTCGGCCTATGGCAACAAGAGTGGTTTTATATCACAGTTCCCAGGGGCACCAAATGGGTGGCGCCACCTGCCTTTTGCTCAGGTCCTCCACCGCAGCTGGCATCATGGGTTAATAAAGGACTTGACTGGGGCCGTCCAAGGACCTGCCCTTGTTGCAGGGCCGCATTCGAGACCTCCTAGAGAGAGAGATCACTCTGGTCGTAGTAGCGCAGGTCATGCTGATTCGTCGCGTCCCTGCCCTGCAAACGTCGCCCCCTCCGCCTATGGGAATTTAACCCGGAGGGACCATGAGCTCTCCAACATTTTATGGGCGTGATGCCTGTGGAGATGTACAAGCTTCTCTTCGGATCACAAGCGATGTGTCCGGACTTGACCGAGGACGCAGGTCTGAGCTGCAATCGCCAGGATACTCAAGTAAGTAGCCCTGTATCCGAACACACTATCCCGTATTTATTACGAACTTGCCCTTTGAAAGAGCTGTTCCTTGAACGGGAGTGGATAGCGAAAGCAAAGTTAATCAGGTGTCCGGCCCCCCTCCCTAAGACCACGCCGGATCCCGTGTTAACCAGGATGCTGGAGGTTGCGCCTCCGAAAGAGGGTGAAGGGGGGAACAAGGAAGCTACCGCCTCCACGAAGGAGGCTATCAGGAGAGGAGGGATCGAGAATCCCTCCATCCAAGGGAATAAGAGGACCGCCTCTAAAGACCCGGAGACCATGGCCTCAAAGCGGGGGAAGAAATCTTCGCCAGAGGGTCCTGCGCCGAGAGATGCCTCGTCCGCATTATGCCCCCAAGGGGATCAGCCCTCTACCGAGCCGTAAGTAAAAAGGGGAGTTTATTTTAAAATAAAGGATATCCCTGCCCTATTTCTGATGGAGATCACCGAAATTTTACCTTGTAGTTCGGATCTCATCCCTTCTCAGCAGAGCTCATCTTTGGGGGATCTTTGTCCGGAGATGATAGAGAGTGAAACGCCTCCCCTTGCCGTACCATCTTGCGAAGTGGGCGACCCTGAGGTGTCGTCACAGAGGGTTTCTCCGAATCCGGCAGGGCCGGAAGGCAGTCACATGTCCCCTCAAAGCCCTCCGCGTCCGGCCTTCGAAAAAGGCCATCGGACGAGTCCGGCACCACCTGGTGTACGGTCGGAGGAGCTGAAGGATCTGCTCGGGCAAGCGTCTATCTCAGAAGATCACCGTGCATTAATGGGTACGGTGATTGAAGGATCTCATCCGCTGAGAGAGAATTGCACGAAGCCGTCAGAAGTTTACTGACAGGCTTTGAGGTACGCGAAATGATGTACCCTCTGACAGTTCCGCATATAACATGCGCCGTGTGTGCATAGTAGCCCCTGAGACTCGGTGTGTTGTCAAAAATGACAGCGTGCCGAGGAACATAATCCCAAGTATAATGTTTCGCCCATCCTATGTAGGTGGCGAAGGGTCCGGTGGCTAGCCGTACTGAGGAATTTGCCGAACTAAAGCGGCAACTTGACGTGGTGGATGCCGACATCGCTCTTGTCAATAAGCGTCTTGACGAGTCGCAAGGTATGCAATTTCTCCGCGGACACCTGGTAAGGGAGGTTGATGCCCATGCCTTACAACATGTATGCTTGATGCAGATGGTGCCTCTGCCATGGAGAACCTTCGGGCGAAGCTCGCCCGAGCCAAGGAGCAGGCCAGAAAGAGTGATGCGGCTGCCTTAAAGGCGGCCGAAGAGCTAAAAGCCGAACAGGCTGCTCACTACCGAAGCAAGAAGGAAGTGGCTGAGATAGCCTTGAAGTTGAAGAATGCTACAGACCGCTGTAAGCTTCTTGAAAAAGAAGATCAAGCAGTGTGAGAGGACCTGTAGAAGGCCACTATCGAGGCCAAGGATGCTCGCTCTGCGATGAGAGCTATGAAGGAGGAGCTATGTCAGGCCAGAGATATCGCGGCTGGAAAGCCCTTTCTGCTGCGGAGGAAATTCGTGGATCCTAAATGTGCTCAGTTGGACCGGCTGTGGAGTTCAGAGGATGCTTATCTGGACCTGGCGGCAAGTGCCGCGGAAGCGGCCGAACACTTCCGAGATCAAAAGGATCACGAAATGGAAAAGGTTTTTTGGTCGCAGTTCCATAATCTAGAGCGCCCACTTCCATTAACCGATCTCTTGGCCAAATGGGCGTTGCTGAATAGGTTATCCGGACTTGCCATGAAGGATGTCGTGAGTCTTTTGTGGCCGAGAAGGCCTGAGCCAAAGAGTTATTTTGGCTTGGTGCAGCAGTTCCTTGGTACGGTGCCGCATATCAATGCAATGAGGAGGTTGGCATGCATAGAGGGTGCGCAGATGACTCTTGCCCGTGTCAAGACATACTGGGCGGAGATGAAGGCCACCGATGTTGCATCCCAAGATTCGGACAGAAGCCGAGTACCTGTCGAGCACTATTTTCAGGAAGTTCTACAGGGCGCTCGTTTAATAGAGACGCAGTGCTCGAAGGATATTATGTTCGAATAACATGTATTATTGTGAAACAATGTATCTATGGAATATAAGAGCTTTTTATACTTGTGCCTTTCAAGAATTAAAATACCTCCTGTGCGGCCCCTAATGTATATGCGTATATAACCTGAAAGATGGCAGTCTTCGGCTTCAGCCCCCACGCATATAATGCGGGGGTGTTTGCAAAAAGGCGCATTTTCACACTTGATCCAACGTCTTGGTCCTATAAAGGAGGTGGTAGTGCAGCAAACTAGGCAACCGGACTATAATGCTTTATCACTTTCACTTAGCCATAGGAGTTTGACAGTGGGGCTACGACATAGCCCCTAGGAGCACCGCACTCACCCGAATTTCGGGCGCGTATGTGCCTGACCGGGAAACGGTCCTTCGTTAATGCGGAGGAATCCTATAGATTCCGGCGGGTCATCGAGTTGTTGACCAGTCTCACGCTATATCATGACAGTCAGTTTTCGGCTTTCTCTACTGAGGTGCTCGCCTGGCCGAACCGGGGCATAATCGCAGTAGTTCTCCTGGTGCCGCCTTAGCCGATAGAGCGGAACATAAGGCAGCAAAACACAGGAGCCGGGCAAACCCAACATTTGACCAAATACATGATTCGGAGCTAATGCATATAAGGCCTAACTCGAGACGCCAAACACTCCCTAAGGTATTCGGTCTTTATGAAAACGGGCCGAACAATGCCCATGGTAATAAGCCCCTGGTGTCCAGGTACGCGCAAAATTCTGACGTGGCCCATGCCAAAACGTCAGCCTCCTCCTTGGTTATAGCAAGAAACCAGGGGATGTGTATCAACAAGAGACAGTAAAAAAGGTTTACGCAGGGTCTTAATCTGAAAAGAATCCTTGTCACGGGTCCCTACTGCACGTCTGCGCCTGTGTCTCCATTGTGCCATATCCTGGACGGGCGTAGCACGGTGTTCATCTGGAAAAGAGAGGAACTTAGTTGAAAAAGATCGTGCAAAAATGTACGTTTAAAAAAAACAAAGTACAATTCAAAGAATGAATAAAATTGAGCTTTATTGTCTCTTGTTGTACATGCGCGGAGCCCCTTGTATGTTTACGCTGGACTCGTCTAACGATGTCCGGGGTCCGAATGACCTACTTAGGTGCTTTGCTTAGTGAAGCTGTTTTTATTGTGTGGCTGTCAAGGCAGTCACACAATCTTTTGCGCTCAAGGAACACTCGATATTTCCCTTTAAGGAGATGACGCCTCGTAGACCAGTCATTTTAAGTGTAAGGGATGCATAATGCAGTATTGAGTTAAAGCGGGCGAAAGCTTCGCGTCCCAGTAGTGCTTGATAGCTACTTGTAAATGGGGCGAGATGGAAGGTTAACTTTTCACGGCGGAAGTTGTCGGGTGAGCCGAACACAACTTCTAGAAGTAGAGAGCCCGTACAATGGGCATATGGGCCTGACATTACCCCTTGAAAGGAAGTGTTGCTATGGCGAATTTTGGTTGGGTCTATCCCCACTTTGCAGATTGTGTCCTGGTATAGCAGGTTTAGATCACCTCCGCCGTCCATGAGGACTTGTGTAAATTGGAGTCCGTCAATTATCGGATCTAATATCAAGGCAGTACCTCCTGCATTTCGGATACTTCTAGAGTAATCCTGATGGTCGAAGGTGATTGGTTTTAACAACCAGTTGCGGGACTCCTTTGGGATAGGTGGTGTGGCGCGTACCTCTATGGGTACCGCTCTATTTTTCCCTTCTGTCACCTGAAGTGAGTTTACTGCTTTGACTTCTTGTGGGAAATTCTTTTGTATTCCGGTGCTCTGCTTGTGGGGTTCGTCATCGTCCTAGCTTGGTGTGTCAAGCCCCTTGTGTTCGGCGTTGAGTTTGCCGGACTGCTTGAAGACCCAACAATCTCTGTGGGTACGGTTTGCAGGCTTCCTGGGAGTACTGTGGATTTGGCATATCTTGTCCAAGATTTTGTTTAAGTTAGATAGCTCGTCCCTATTATCCTTAAGGGGCAGTTTTTTATGATTCTGCCGAGAGCTTTTGAATCCGGCGTTGACTGTCGTGCTCTTCGGGCTATTTCCCTTGGTCCGGCGCTAGTCCTTGCTGCGTCGCGGTTTCCCGTTTCCATCCCTGTCTTCGGATGTACTTGGGTCGCTGGTACTGCATCTTGCCTGCCAGCTATCCTCTCCCGCGCAAAAGCGGGTCATGAGGCTTGTTAGTGCGGCCATTGTTCTTGGCTTTTCTTGGCCGAGGTGTCTGGTGAGCCATTCGTCTCGGACGTTGTGTTTGAAAGATGCTAAGGCTTCGGCGTTCGGACAGTCGACTATTTGGTTCTTTTTAGTAAGGAATCTGTTCCAGAATTTTCGAGCTAACTCTCCGGGTTGTTGAGTTAGGTAACTTAAATCGTCCGCGTCCGGAGGTCGGACATAGGTCCCTTGAAATTTTTCCCGAAAAGCATCCTCGAGCTCTTCCCAACTTCCAATAGTGTTTTCGGGGAGGCTTTTGAGCCAATGCCGCGCTGGCGCTCTGATCTTGAGGGGTAAGTATTTTATGGCATGGAGGTCATCTCCTCTAGCCATGTGTATGTGGAGGATGTAATCCTCAATCCAGACTCCGGGTTCTGTTGTTCCATTGTATGCCTCTATGTTTACGGGTTTGAATCCCGCTTGGAATTCATGATCCAGAACCTCATCGGTGAAACATAGGGGGTGTGCGGCACCTCTATATTTAGGTGTACCGTAGCATTCGGATACTTGATGTGTTGCATTGCTTACTGGAGCTTTCTTTCTTGGCCCGTAGATAGATCTAACTAGGCCATCTCTTTGATGCAAATCCGTATGCGGATCGCGCGCCGGCTTGTGTGCGACGCCATTTGCCTTTGTATGTTTGCCATGGGGTCGTCTATCCGACTGGGTGGTCTCCCTGCTTTTTGATTGTGGGGGCTCTACGGCCTCCTCATCAAATTCGGGCAGTAGTTTTCGCTTTGGGTAGCTCTTCGTTCGGCGACTATCGCCGTATTTGTCTGTGGTATTGAGTACTTTGCTCCATCTGATTCGGAGCGCCTCCTCAGCTATTGTGAGCTTCCACTTCTGCTTTTTCAGGCTACGCACGGTGGCGACGAGCCTTTTGTGAAGGTTCTTCTGCTCCAGCAGCTTGTCCGGCGTTAGATCGTCCCGACTGTTATCTTCGTCGGGGACGGATTGTTTATCTAGGTTGACCTGTTCGGACGGTTGCGTGATGGCATGTTCGTCGTCCACCGGTTCGCCCTTCTCTATCGCTGGGTCTGCATGGCTGCTCTCTTTGTCGGGGCGGGATTTTGAGCGGCGCTTACGTCGCCGTTTTGACTGCTTTTCGGGGGAATGATCCCTCGTGGCGTCCCGTTGTTCCTCGTCGTCGCTTCCATTAGGTGTGTCCACCATGTATACATCGTGAGATGAGGTGGTTGTCCAGTGCCTTATAGGTGCTGGTTCATGCTTATCTCCTGCATCGTCGTCCATACCGTCGATGTCTTCGGAGTCGAAGTCGAGCACGTCGTTTAAACTTTCGACAGTGGATAAGAAGTGGGTGGTGGGTGGGCTTTGAATTTCTTCGTCGTCCGCATCCCGACCTTGCTGACCATAATCCGACCAGGGCTCTCCTGATAAAGAAAGAGACTTTAGTGAATTCAGGATGTTGCCAAAGGGCGAGTGCTGAAAGATGTCCGCGGCGGTGAACTCCATGACCGGCGCCCAATCGGGTTCGATTGGCAGGGGCGCGGAAGGTCGGGAGTCCGGAGAGGAGTCTGGTACCTTGGAGTTACGAGCCTTGCAAAGGACAGGGATAGTATTCGGCTCCATCAACGTAGAGATAACAGCCCCCGAGGCGGTGTCCAGCCACCCGTCCTCGGTCGGCACACTCGGCTCCGAGCTAAGGGTCGGAGCGGACACTTGTGCGGCCTCTAGGGCACTGTCTGGCGGCAGAGCTAGATCGTGCCCATCTGTAGAACCTTGAGAAGATGTGTCTAGAGGGGGGGGGGTGGGTGATTAGACACTAAGAGCCAAAGTTGCAGTTTTTAAGCTTTTTAAATCTTAAGTGGAGTTTAGGCACAAGTTTAACATTCACAACACATATCAAGCAATCATGCAAAGAGTATATGAGCAACGGAAAGTAAAGCATGCAACTTGCAAGAATGTAAAGGGAAGGGTTTGGAGGATTCAAACACAATTGGAGACACAGATGTTTTTGGCGTGGTTCCGATAGGTGGTGCTATCGTACATCCACGTTGATGGAGACTTCAACCCACGAAGGGTAACGGTTGTGCGAGTCCACGGAGGGCTCCACCCACGAAGGGTCCATGAAGAAGCAACCTTGTCTATCCCACCATGGCCGTTGCCCACGAAGGACTTGCCTCACTAGCGGTAGATCTTCACAAAGTAGGCGATCTCCTTGCCCTTACAAACTCCTTGGTTCAACTCCACAATCTTGTCGGAGGCTCCCAAGTGACACCTAGCCAATCTAGGAAACACCACTCTCCAAGAAGTAACAAATGGTGCATTGATGATGAACTCCTTGCTCTTGTGCTTCAAATGATAGTCTCCCCAACACTCAACTCTCTCTCATAGGATTTGGATCTGGTTGAAAGAAGATTTGAGTGGAAAGCAACTTGGGGAAGGCTAGAGATCAAGATTCATATGGTAGGAATGGAATATCTTGGCCTCAACACATGAGTAGGTAGTTCTCTCCCAGAAATAGTAAGTTGGAAGTGTAGGTTTAGTATGATGGCTCTCTCCACGAATGAAGAGGAGGTGGAGGGGTATATATAGCCTCCACACAAAATCTAACCGTTACACCCAATTTACCAAACTCGGTGGGACCGATTCAACAGACTCGGTCAGACCGATTCAACAAATCTAGTGACCGTTAGGATTTTCGGTGCGACCGAAATACAACTCGGTAGGACCGATACGGTTAGGGTTAGGGCATAACGTAATCTCGGTGAGACCGATTACACAAACTCGGTGAGACCGATTTTGGTAATTAGCTAACCAGAGAGTTGGTCAGGCAAACTTGGATAGGCGCTGCATCAAGCTGGACGAGAACTTCGAAGTGGATACGGTAAGTCACAACGACAAGTATTTTTTTCGTAATTAAGCATGACATCTGCTTCATTTGCTTCAACTTACAATTTAATTTTTTACTATTCTACTAGTGTATCCCCTGCCATGCAAGAATTTTTGTATTGGATAAGATAGGTTTCAGTCGTACTATGGAGGTAAAGAAAGTTTATTTGAAGACCGAGCATGGTTATATTTTCCACACAAAATTATACAACGCAGACGACTACACCTATTTTGGATGCAAAACATGGCGAGCACTATGCAAGACTTATGCATTTGAGCCTGATATGGTTATCACCTTTGATATTCGTCAGAAAGATGATATTGAAGGTAATACCGACATCTGGGTCGATGTGCAGACGCCTCCAGTTATACCATTATGTGAGTTTCTTAACCATATTTATGTCTTTGATATTGTTTATTCAAAAATAGTTGACAACTAATTTCTATTATCAGCTTATTTCTGTTCAAGCAAACATGGCCAGCGCTTGGTAGAGAGGACCTACTACTGTCCCGGGGCTGAACTAAACTGCGAGGAGATAAGTCATTATGTTTCATGGCTTGAGGATCTTGATACTGTCAAGACAGATTTTCTTCCTGCACTTAGAAATATTAGGACTGAAAACGTGCGACCAATAGTGTTCTTAATCAACTACGGTCACATCTATTTAGGAAAGATGGTAAGATTTTTACTATTTGTCCTCAGTGCATCTTTTCCATACATTATTTTTTAAGCTAAACTTCATTGCTAAGTATGTTACCATACGATGTTCTTCAACAGAGACTCCCGATGAATGTTGTGCCTCATGGGATCGAGACTAAAGGTACCATGAGTATTGTTAGCTTATGGCCAAGATATCCTACAATGCACTTTAGTGCATTCAAGATTAGCGACGAACTCTTACAAGTACGAGACTGGACCAAATTTGTGATGGAGGAGCGCAGAGAAGTACTAGGGGGCAGCAATCAGAACCGCATCACACGATTAGGAGATAGGTTCATCTGCATGCTCAAATTTGATGAAGGAGGAGAGCTACACATGTTTTATGTTATTTTACCTGAGAGAGAGCAGCAGGAGTGATTAGCTAGCTAGAAATGAGTTTGAAGATGATGATGTGCTACACTATGACTGATGATTAAATAGCTAGTGTTGGTGGTAATGACTATGATGATTATTATTAGCTAGTGTTAGTGGTGATTAGATAGCTACCGCATCTAGTGTTGGTGGTGATTAGCTAGCTAGAATGAGTTTGAAGATGATTATGTGCTACACTATGACTATGGTGATTAAATAAATGCTGTTGGTGGTAATGACTATGATGATGATTAAATAGCTTATGTTGGCAGATTAGATTCAAGTGGAGGCAACATGTGGTGCACATCGAAAGTACTACTAGTCCAAACTAGATCAAGTTTGGATTAGTAGTATACTTTTGACATGGACCACATATTGCCTCCACTTGTACCAAATCCACCTTCATTTGACACACTGTTATGGACATAATGATATAAACCTCATAATTGGAATTGTACCAAAATTTGTATAATGGCGTATAAATACACTAAAAAAATAAAAAAAATAAAAAAAGAATACTAGTAGCGGTGGACAGTAAACACACTGCAACTAGCTAGATTAGCAGCAGCGCGGGAGAGAAGAAGCGATGCCGCTATGTGTCTTAGCAGTAGCGCATGTCACACGCGCTGCTGCTAAGTAATAGCTGTAGCGCCATATTAGTAGCGCGGCGGCACGCGCTACTAGTGGGCCTTAAACCCGCGCTACTACTAGGGTTTTCCCTAGTAGTGTCAAGATGGCCTCGGATCAAAAAGTGTTCAACATGAAAGTTGCGCGTCTCGTCGAGTCGGTTGATTTTGATATAAAAGAAGTCCAAATCCGTGGTCGTATGTGGATTCTAGGGCCAAAACAGTGAGCTGCTGTCAGAAAACTGGGCTAGGCCGGATCATCTGGGCCTTGAGCCGGACATCCGGGCCGGGGGTCGTGAATAGTCCGTGTTTTATTAGATTATGATGATTTGCATGGCTAGGCAAGTCCTTTTCTTGTACGGGAAGTCCACCATCCTCTTATATAGACAAGAGGTGACGGCCGATTGAACAACAACACACAGTCGCAAAACCCATCTACTTTTTACCCTAGTTTTACATCTCTCCCTTGTTCTTTCTCTCTCGTTCTTCGTTCGTTCTTCGTGTTGAAGGGCAGCGATCCTCGAGGCTCTAGGCCCGGGCGAACAAACCTAGGGCAGCCCATAGCCGCCGCGCTTCCAAATGGGGCCCCTCCCGGGCGCGTGGGGTTTCGGGTCATGAAAAGCACCTGCCAGATTGCTTGCGTACCGCGCTTCCGGACGGGTCTCCTTTGGCATGAGCTGCGGTGCATTACCATCAGTGTTGGAGGTACACGGTGACGTGTTCATGTGCGAGCAGTCATGAAAGCCTAGGATGTTTGAGTAAAAACAACAAGAAGAAGAGAAAGCAGCCAAACCCTTGGAAGACAGAGCAGGGCCGCAATTCTTGGTACACTCCGTGAAGAACTCCGGCGGACGATCCACGAGACAACACCGGAACCGGTCCCTCACGAGTGATTCACACTGCAAAACAAGGAATGGATTGGATGGAAATGTAGATCGGGAGGAGACGAAGGCGTGGGCAGGAGATCAGGGCCGGAGGACGAAGGAGATGGCCGGGGCAGCGCCAGAGCACAGACCGGTGGTGGAGTCGGCTGTTGGAATAGATGGGGAGAGCAAGGGATAGGATGGGGAACTGCCCCCAAATCCCGAGTCCTCCCCTGTATGTGTGGCTGCGGGCGACGGGCTGGACATCCGGGGTCCAGGCCCGGATATCCGGTGAGTTGAGGTCAGTGAGCAAACTCCTAGGCCCGGATGTCCGGCAAATTCCCAGATGTCCGGCCGCTAGAAGGTGCTCGATGGAAGTTTGAGCAGCAGAAGAATTTGCCCCAAGTCTCGGATGTCCGGCTGTGGAGCCAGATGTCCGGCCACTGGACACAAAACCAGGCAAAGGGGAAGATTGTAAGGGGCCAACTAATATAATTTGATTTAGACTCCGCCAAGGAGTTTTTAGAGATTCATAGGGGTGTAAACCTGAGTCATCTAAGGCCATACTAAGATGTAATAACAACCCAACAATATGAAGTAAAGAAAGGTCCATATAAGCAATCCATGAGCGGTGACCGAGGTCACCATGTTTGAGCATATGGGACATAGGATCGCAAAGATTTCGACTTTGGATACATAGTCACGACTCCATCATTTAAAGCACCATAGTTTGAAAAACTTGGTAACTTTGAGAGTATTTTTTCTGTTTATGCATTATGTAGGGTGAGAGTACTCATGAATTGAATATCTCTCCCTAGATATATGCCTACATCAAGACAAGACATGATGAAAATGCATGAATGGGTACTAGATTTCACATAATGTTGTCAAGATCCAAGATACCAAGTTCACGCCTAAGTTGACAAAACCTTGCTTCATCCAATGGCTTGGTCAAAATATCTGCAAGTTGGATATCTGTACCAACATGATCAATATGGATGTCACCCTTTTACACATGATCCCTCAAGAAGTGATACCTAATATCAATGTGCTTGGTGCGGTTATGATCTTTTGGATTCTCATCAATATCGAAGGCACTTTCATTATCACACATAATAGGCACATGTCTATAGGTGATACCGTAATCCTTCAAACTTTGCCTCATCCATAGTAACTGAGTTGCACAACTGGCGGTTGCAATGTATTCATCTTCGGCGGTGGAGAGGGCAACACAATTTTGCTTCTTTGAGGACCAACTTACCAAGGAGCGTCCAAGAAATTGACATGCACCAGAGGTGGACTTCTGTCCCACTTTGTCTCCAGCCCAATCCGCATCCGTGTACCCAATGATATCAAACTTAGCATCCTTGGAGTACCATAGACCCAACTTTGGGGTGTGAACAAGGTATCTAAGAATATTCTTAACCGCCTTATGATGACTTCCCCTAGGGGAAGCTTGAAATCTAGCACACATGCACACACTGAACATGATGTCTAGTCTAGATGCACAAAGATAAAGCAATGAACCAATCATAGAGCGGTAAATAGATGGGTCGAAAGGGATACCATTCGTGTCTTCAGTGAGTACAATTTTGGTTGGCATGGGTGTCTTACATGGACTAGCATCAGACATGCCAAACTTCTCTAGGATATCCTTGATGTATTTTGCTTGAGACACGAAAATTCCTTCTTGAAATTGTTGAATTTGAAATCCGAGAAAGAACTTCAAATCCGTATTGAGTGACATTTCAAAATTGGTGGTCATGGAGGCTGCAAACTTCTTGTACAAATGAATGTTAGGAGAACCAAAAATGATATCATCTACATAGATTTGGCATAAGATCGAATCACCATTGTCCCTCTTAGTAAAAAGAGTGGGATCGATCACCCCTCTCACAAAACCATCATCGAGTAAAAACTTCTTAAGATGATCATACCAGGCACGAGCTGCTTGTTTGAGGCCATACAAAGCCTTATGAATTTTATACACAGAGTCTTTGTGATCGGGATCAACGAACCCAAGTGGTTGTGATACATATACTTCTTCTCGTAGAGGACCATTAAGGAAAGCACTCTTCACATCCATTTGATGTAAGATGCGAATAGATTCAAAACGGGAAACGGGGGCAAAGGTCTCTCCAAAGTCCAAACCTTCAACTTGTGAGTACCCTTGTGCCACTAACCTTGCCTTGTTACGGATGATTACACCATTCTCATCTTGCTTGTTCTTGAAAATCCATTTTGTTCCAATGACATTGTGCTCTGTAGTTGGCCTCTCGACTAATGACCACACTTAGTTGCATTAAAACTATTCAACTCTTCTTGCATAGCAATGAGTCAATCGTTGTCCATCAGTGCATCTTGTACCTTGAGTGTTGGGTAACGCGGTAATTTCAAAAAAAATCCTATGATCACGCAAGATCTATCTAGGAGATCCATAGCAACGAAAGGAGAGAGAGTGTGTCCATGTACCCTCGTAGACCGAAAGAGGAAGCATTTCAATAACGCGGTTCATGTAGTCGAACGTCTTCGCGATACAACCGATCCAAGTACCGAACGTACGACGCCTCCACGTTCAGCACACGTTCAGCTCAATGACGTCCCTCGTACCCTTAATCCAGTTGAGGCCAAGGGTGAGTTCCGTCAGCATGATGATGTGGCGACGGTGATGATGATGCTACCGGCATAGGGCTTCACCTAAGCACTACAACGATATGACCGAGGTGTGTAACTGTGGAGGGGGGCACCGCACACGGCTAAGAGAGGGCTTGGTGTGTCTTTGGGGTGCCCCCTCCCCACGTATATAAAGGAGGGGGGGAGAGGCCGGCCCTCCTAGGGGCACGCCAAGTGTAGGGAGTCCTACTAGGACTCTCAAGTCCTAGTAGGATTCCCTTTCCTTTTTGGAGTGGGGAAGAAGGAAAGGAGGGAGAGGGAGAAGGAAAGGGGGGCTGCGCCCCCACCCCTTGTCCAATTCGGTTTGGGCAGGGGGGAGGCGCACGCCACCTTGGCCCTTCTTCCGTCTCTCCACTAAAGCCCAATAAGGCCCATTAACTTCCCCCGGCGAATTCCCGTAACTCTCTGGCACTCCAAAAAATACCCGAGTCACTCGGAACCTTTCCGATGTCCGAATATAGCCTTCCAATATATGAATCTTTATGTCTTGACCATTTAAAGACTCCTTGTTATGTCCGTGATCTCATCCGGGACTCCGAACAAACTTCGGTCATCAAAACACATAACTCATAATACAAATCGTCATCGAACGTTAAGCGTGCGGGCCCTACGGGTTTGAGAACTATGTAGACATGACCAAGACACATCTCCGATCAATAACCAATAGCGGAACCTAGATACTCATATTGGCTCCTACATATTCTACGAAGATCTTTATCGGTCAAACCGCATAACAACATACGTTGTCCCTTTATCATCGGTATGTTACTTGCGTGAGTTTCAATCGTCGGTATCATCATACCTAGTTCAATCTCGTTACAGGCAAGTCTCTTTGCTCATTCTGTAATACTTCATCCTGCAACTAACTCATTAGTTACATTGCTTGCAAGGCTTATAGTGATGAGCATTACCGAGAGGGCCCAGAGATACCTCTCCGAAACACGGGGTGACAAATCCTAATCTTGATCTATGCCAACCCAACAAACACCTTCGGAGACACATGTAGAGCATATTTATACCACCCTTTTACATTGTGATGGTTGATAGCACACAAGGTGTTCCTCCGGTATTCAGGAGTTGCATAATCTCATAGTTTGAGGAACATGTATAAGTCATGAAGAAAGCAGTAGCAATGAAACTGTAACGATCATAATGCTAAGCTAACGGATGGATCATGTCCATCACATCATTCTCCTAATGATGTGATCCCTTTCATCAAATGACAACACATGTCTATGGTTAAGAAACATAACTATATTTGATTAACGAGCTAGTCTAGCAGAGGCATAGTAGGGACACTATGTTTTGTCTATGTGTTCACACATGTACTAAGTTTCCGGTTAACACAATTCTAGAATGAATAATAAATATTTATCATGATATAAGGAAATAAATAATAACTTTATTATTGCCTCTAGGGCATATTTCCTTCAGTCTCCCACTTGCACTAGAGTCAATAATCTAGTTCACATCGTCATGTGATTTAACACCAATAGTTCACATCTGTATGTCAGTAACACCCATAGTTCACATCGCCATGTGACCAACAACCAAAGGGTTTACTAGAGTCAATAATCTAGTTCACATTGCTATGTGATTAACACCCAAAGAGTACTAAGGTGTGATCATGTTCTTCTCGTGAGAGAAGTTTAGTCAACAGGTCTGTCACATTCAGAACCGTATGTATTTTGCAAATATTCTATGTCTACAATGCTCTTCATGGATCTACTCTAGCTATTTGCTCCCACTTACAATATGTATCAAGATTAAGAATTTAGAGTCATCTGGATCGGTCTAAAAGCTTGCATCGACATAACTCTTTACGACGAACTCTTTCTCACCCCCATAATTGAGAAACATTTCCCTAGTCCTCACTAAGGATAACCGTTGTCCAGTGATCTACTCCTAGATCACTATTGTACCCCCTTGCCAAACTCATGATAAGGTGAACAATAGGTCTGGTACACAGCAAAGCATACTTTATGGAACCTATAGCTGAGGCATAGGGAATGACTTTCATTCTCTTTCTATTTTCTGCTATGGTCGGGTTTTGATTCTTACTCAACTTTACACCTTGTGATACACAGAAGAACTCCTTCTTTGACTGATCCATTTTGAACTCTTTCAAAAACTTGTCAAGGTATGTATTCATTGAAAAATCTTATCAAGCGTCTTGATCTATCTCTATAGATCTTGATGCCCAATATATAAGCAGCTTCAACGAGGTGTTTCTTTGAAAATCTCCTTTCAAACTCTCCTTTATGCTTTCCAAAAAATTCTACATCATTTCTGATCAACAATATGTCATTCGCATATACTTATCAGAAAGCTTGTAGTGCTCCCAGTCACTTTCTTGTAAATACAGGTGTCGGTGTCAAAACTGGTGGATCTCGGGTAGGGGGCCCCGAACTGTGCGTCTAGGCAGATGGTAACAGGAGACAAGGGACACAATGTTTTTACCAAGGTTCGAGCCCTCTCGATGGAAGTAAAACCCTACTCCTGCTTGATTAATATTGATGATATGGGTAGTACAAGAGTAGATCTACCACGAGATCAGAGAGGCTAAACCCTAGAAGCTAGCCTATGGTATGATTGTTGTTCGTCCTACAGACTAAAACCCTCCTGTTTATATAGGCACCGAAGGGGGTTAGGGTTACATAGAGTCGGTTACAATGGTAGGAGATCTACATATCCGTATCGCCAAGCTTGCCTTCCACGCCAAGGAAAGTCCCATCCGGACACGGGACGAAGTCTTCAATCTTGTATCTTCATAGTCCAGGAGTCCGGCCAAAGGTGATAGTTCGGCTATCCGGACACCCCCTAATCCAGGACTCCCTCAGTAGCCCCTGAACCAGGCTTCAATGACGACGAGTCCGGCGCGCATATTGTCTTCGGCATTGCAAGGCGGGTTCCTCCTCTGAATACTTCATAGAAGATTTTGAACACAAGGATAGTGTCCGGCTCTGCAAAATAAGTTCCACATACCACCTAGAGAGAATAACATTTGGACGAATCTAATCTGCTGATGTATTCCACAGCGCGACATAATGCCGCGGCCAAGCCTTCATTCGAATCGTTTTATTGTCCCACCTCAGCGCGTTTAGCAAGGCGGTTTCCTTGGCACGTCTTGTCAAAGCAGAGACCATGTCCCCTTATCCCGGGATTCTCATCAATACGGGCGTGGGTAACCCAATCGTGCCCGTAGGCACGCCCCCTCTATCGAGGGCGAATCCCGAATGGTCACGGGGAAGGCTCTTGGTATTCAACCTCTTTATAAAGAGACCAATCTCAATCGAATCCGCCCCTCGCCTCGAGTTCCAACACCCAAAGCTCCAGATTCAGGCGCTCCGGACCTTCGATGATGTCCGGCTCCAACCTGCAAGGCCGGTGGATGCCTTCCTCTGTTACGGAGGAAGACGTGCTAAAGTTAAGAGATGCCAAGTATCTAACTAGCGAAATTTGGCATAGGCTACCTGCCCAAGGGCAGGTCATTCCCACTCCCAAGCCCGGCGAAAGCGTAGTGTTCGCGTCTCACTTTCTTCGGGGGCTAGGCTTCCCGACGGACCCCTTCGTGAGGGGGCTTATGTTTTATTATGGGTTGGAATTTCATGACTTGGATCCGGAGTCCATCCTCCACATCTCATTGTTCATTGTCGTATGCGAAGCCTTCCTCCGCGTTACCCCTCACTTCGGATTGTGGCTCAAGACCTTCAAGGTGGAGCCGAAGATGATCAAGGGGCAGCAGGCAGAGTGCGGAGGGGCTGTTATAAGCAAGAATGCTGATGCTCCATGGCCTGAGGGCTTTTTTCAAGAGGAGCTCGGCCTATGGCAACAAGAGTGGTTTTATATCACAGTTCCCAGGGGCACCAAATGGGTGGCGCCACCTGCCTTTTGCTCAGGTCCTCCACCGCAGCTAGCATCATGGGTTAATAAAGGACTTGACTGGGGCCGTCCAAGGACTTGCCCTTGTTGCAGGGCCGCATTCGAGACCTCCTAGAGAGAGAGACCACTCTGGTCGTAGTAGCGCAGGTCATGCTGATTCGTCGCGTCCCTGCCCTGCAAACGTCGCCCCCTCCGCCTATGGGAATTTAACCCGGAGGGACCATGAGCTCTCCAACATTTTATGGGCGTGATGCCTGTGGAGATGTACAAGCTTCTCTTCGGATCACAAGCGATGTGTCCGGACTTGACCGAGGACGCAGGTCTGAGCTGCAATCGCCAGGATACTCAAGTAAGTAGCCCTGTATCCGAACACACTATCCCGTATTTATTACGAACTTGCCCTTTGAAAGAGCTGTTCCTTGAACGGGAGTGGATAGCGAAAGCAAAGTTAATCAGGTGTCCGGCCCCCCTCCCTAAGACCACGCCGGATCCCGTGTTAACCAGGATGCTGGAGGTTGCGCCTCCGAAAGAGGGTGAAGGGAGGAACAAGGAAGCTACCGCCTCCACGAAGGAGGCTATCAGGAGAGGAGGGATCGAGAATCCCTCCATCCAAGGGAATAAGAGGACCGCCTCTAAAGACCCGGAGACCATGGCCTCAAAGCGGGGGAAGAAATCTTCGCCAGAGGGTCCTGCGCCGAGAGATGCCTCGGCCGCATTATGCCCCCAAGGGGATCAGCCCTCTACCGAGCCGTAAGTAAAAAGGGGAGTTTATTTTAAAATAAAGGATATCCCTGCCCTATTTCTGATGGAGATCACCGAAATTTTACCTTGTAGTTCGGATCTCATCCCTTCTCAGCAGAGCTCATCTTTGGGGGATCTTTGTCCGGAGATGATAGAGAGTGAAACGCCTCCCCCTGCCGTACCATCTTGCGAAGTGGGCGACCCTGAGGTGTCGTCACAGAGGGTTTCTCTGAATCCGGCGGGGCCGGAAGGCAGTCACATGTCCCCTCAAAGCCCTCCGCGTCCGGCCTTCGAAAAAGGCCATCGGACGAGTCCGGCACCACCTGGTGTACGGTCGGAGGAGCTGAAGGATCTGCTCGGGCAAGCGTCTATCTCAGAAGATCACCGTGCATTAATGGGTACGGTGATTGAAGGATCTCATCCGCTGAGAGAGAATTGCACGAAGCCGTCAAAAGTTTACTGACAGGCTTTGAGGTATGCGAAATGATGTACCCTCTGACAGTTCCGCATATAACATGCGCCGTGTGTGCATAGTAGCCCCTGAGACTCGGTGTGTTGTCAAAAATGACAGCGTGCCGAGGAACATAATCCCAAGTATAATGTTTCGCCCATCCTATGTAGGTGGCGAAGGGTCCGGTGGCTAGCCGTACTGAGGAATTTGCCGAACTAAAGCGGCAACTTGACGTGGTGGATGCCGACATCGCTCTTGTCAATAAGCGTCTTGACGAGTCGCAAGGTATGCAATTTCTCCGCGGACACCTGGTAAGGGAGGTTGATGCCCATGCCTTACAACATGTATGCTTGATGCAGATGGTGCCTCTGCCATGGAGAACCTTCGGGCGAAGCTCGCCCGAGCCAAGGAGCAGGCCAGAAAGAGTGATTAGGCTGCCTTAAAGGCGGCCGAAGAGCTAAAAGCCGAACAGGCTGCTCACTACCGAAGCAAGAAGGAAGTGGCTGAGATAGCCTTGAAGTTGAAGAATGCTACAGACCGCTGTAAGCTTCTTGAAAAAGAAGATCAAGCAGTGTGAGAGGACCTGTAGAAGGCCACTATCGAGGCCAAGGATGCTCGCTCTGCGATGAGAGCTATGAAGGAGGAGCTATGTCAGGCCAGAGATATCGCGGCTGGAAAGCCCTTTCTGCTGCGGAGGAAATTCGTGGATCCTAAATGTGCTCAGTTGGACCGGCTGTGGAGTTCAGAGGATGCTTATCTGGACCTGGCGGCAAGTGCCGCGGAAGCGGCCGAACACTTCCGAGATCAAAAGGATCACGAAATGGAAAAGGTTTTTTGGTCGCAGTTCCATAATCTAGAGCGCCCACTTCCATTAACCGATCTCTTGGCCAAATGGGCGTTGCTGAATAGGTTATCCGGACTTCCCATGAAGGATGTCGTGAGTCTTTTGTGGCCGAGAAGGCCTGAGCCAAAGAGTTATTTTGGCTTGGTGCAGCAGTTCCTTGGTGCGGTGCCGCATATCAATGCAATGAGGAGGTTGGCATGCATAGAGGGTGCGCGGATGACTCTTGCCCGTGTCAAGACATACTGGGTGGAGATGAAGGCCACCGATGTTGCATCCCAAGATTCGGACAGAAGCCGAGTACCTGTCGAGCACTATTTTCAGGAAGTTCTACAGGGCGCTCATTTAATAGAGACGCAGTGCTCGAAGGATATTATGTTCGAATAACATGTATTATTGTGAAACAATGTATCTATGGAATATAAGAGCTTTTTATACTTGTGCCTTTCAAGAATTAAAATACCTCCTGTGCGGCCCCTAATGTATATGTGTATATAACCTGAAAGATGGCAGTCTTCGGCTTCAGCCCCCACGCATATAATGCGGGGGTGTTTGCAAAAAGGCGCATTTTCACACTTGATCCAACGTCTTGGTCCTATAAAGGAGGTGGTAGTGCAGCAAACTAGGCAACCGGACTATAATGCTTTATCACTTTCACTTAGCCATAGGAGTTTGACAGTGGGGCTACGACATAGCCCCTAGGAGCACCGCACTCACCCGAATTTCGGGCGCGTATGTGCCTGACCGGGAAACGGTCCTTCGTTAATGCGGAGGAATCCTATAGATTCCGGCGGGTCATCGAGTTGTTGACCAGTCTCACGCTATATCATGACAGTCAGTTTTCGGCTTTCTCTACTGAGGTGCTCGCCTGGCCGAACCGGGGCATAATCGCAGTAGTTCTCCTGGTGCCGCCTTAGCCGATAGAGCGGAACATAAGGCAGCAAAACACAGGAGCCGGGCAAACCCAACATTTGACCAAATACATGATTCGGAGCTAATGCATATAAGGCCTAACTCGAGACGCCAAACACTCCCTAAGGTATTCGGTCTTTATGAAAACGGGCCGAACAATGCCCATGGTAATAAGCCCCTGGTGTCCAGGTACGCGCAAAATTCTGACGTGGCCCATGCCAAAACGTCAGCCTCCTCCTTGGTTATAGCAAGAAACCAGGGGATGTGTATCAACAAGAGACAGTAAAAAAGGTTTACGCAGGGTCTTAATCTGAAAAGAATCCTTGTCACGGGTCCCTACTGCACGTCTGCGCCTGTGTCTCCATTGTGCCATATCCTGGACGGGCGTAGCACGGTGTTCATCTGGAAAAGAGAGGAACTTAGTTGAAAAAGATCGTGCAAAAATGTACGTTTAAAAAAAACAAAGTACAATTCAAAGAATGAATAAAATTGAGCTTTATTGTCTCTTGTTGTACATGCGCGGAGCCCCTTGTATGTTTACGCTGGACTCGTCTAACGATGTCCGGGGTCCGAATGACCTACTTAGGTGCTTTTCTTAGTGAAGCTGTTTTTATTGTGTGGCTGTCAAGGCAGTCACACAATCTTTTGCGCTCAAGGAACACTCGATATTTCCCTTTAAGGAGATGACGCCTCGTAGACCAGTCATTTTAAGTGTAAGGGATGCATAATGCAGTATTGAGTTAAAGCGGGCGAAAGCTTCGCGTCCCAGTAGTGCTTGATAGCTACTTGTAAATGGGGCGAGATGGAAGGTTAACTTTTCACGGCGGAAGTTGTCGGGTGAGCCGAACACAACTTCTAGAAGTAGAGAGCCCGTACAATGGGCATATGGGCCTGACATTACCCCTTGAAAGGAAGTGTTGCTATGGCGAATTTTGGTTGGGTCTATCCCCACTTTGCAGATTGTGTCCTGGTATAGCAGGTTTAGATCACCTCCGCCGTCCATGAGGACTTGTGTAAATTGGAGTCCGTCAATTATCGGATCTAATATCAAGGCAGTACCTCCTGCATTTCGGATACTTCTAGAGTAATCCTGATGGTCGAAGGTGATTGGTTTTAACAACCAGTTGCGGGACTCCTTTGGGATAGGTGGTGTGGCGCGTACCTCTATGGGTACCGCTCTATTTTTCCCTTCTGTCACCTGAAGTGAGTTTACTGCTTTGACTTCTTGTGGGAAATTCTTTTGTATTCCGGTGCTCTGCTTGTGGGGTTCGTCATCGTCCTAGCTTGGTGTGTCAAGCCCCTTGTGTTCGGCGTTGAGTTTGCCGGACTGCTTGAAGACCCAACAATCTCTGTGGGTACGGTTTGCAGGCTTCCTGGGAGTACTGTGGATTTGGCATATCTTGTCCAAGATTTTGTTTAAGTTAGATAGCTCGTCCCTATTATCCTTAAGGGGCAGTTTTTTATGATTCTGCCGAGAGCTTTTGAATCCGGCGTTGACTGTCGTGCTCTTCGGGCTATTTCCCTTGGTCCGGCGCTAGTCCTTGCTGCGTCGCGGTTTCCCGTTTCCATCCCTGTCTTCGGATGTACTTGGGTCGCTGGTACTGCATCTTGCCTGCCAGCTATCCTCTCCCGCGCAAAAGCGGGTCATGAGGCTTGTTAGTGCGGCCATTGTTCTTGGCTTTTCTTGGCCGAGGTGTCTGGTGAGCCATTCATCTCGGACGTTGTGCTTGAAAGATGCTAAGGCTTCGGCGTTCGGACAGTCGACTATTTGGTTCTTTTTAGTAAGGAATCTGTTCCAGAATTTTCGAGCTAACTCTCCGGGTTGTTGAGTTAGGTAACTTAAATCGTCCGCGTCCGGAGGTCGGACATAGGTCCCTTGAAATTTTTCCCGAAAAGCATCCTCGAGCTCTTCCCAACTTCCAATAGTGTTTTCGGGGAGGCTTTTGAGCCAATGCCGCGCTGGCGCTTTGATCTTGAGGGGTAAGTATTTTATGGCATGGAGGTCATCTCCTCTAGCCATGTGTATGTGGAGGATGTAATCCTCAATCCAGACTCCGGGGTCTGTTGTTCCATTGTATGCCTCTATGTTTACGGGTTTGAATCCCGCTTGGAATTCATGATCCAGAACCTCATCGGTGAAACATAGGGGGTGTGCGGCACCTCTATATTTAGGTGTACCGTAGCATTCGGATACTTGATGTGTTGCATTGCTTACTGGAGCTTTCTTTCTTGGCCCGTAGATAGATCTAACTAGGCCATCTCTTTGATGCAAATCCGTATGCGGATCGCGCGCCGGCTTGTGTGCGACGCCATTTGCCTTTGTATGTTTGCCATGGGGTCGTCTATCCAACTGGGTGGTCTCCCTGCTTTTTGATTGTGGGGGCTCTACGGCCTCCTCATCAAATTCGGGCAGTAGTTTTCGCTTTGGGTAGCTCTTCGTTCGGCGACTATCGCCGTATTTGTCTGTGGTATTGAGTACTTTGCTCCATCTGATTCGGAGCGCCTCCTCAGCTATTGTGAGCTTCCACTTCTGCTTTTTCAGGCTACGCACGGTGGCGACGAGCCTTTTGTGAAGGTTCTTCTGCTCCAGCAGCTTGTCCGGCGTTAGATCGTCCCGACTGTTATCTTCGTCGGGGACGGATTGTTTATCTAGGTTGACCTGTTCGGACGGTTGCGTGATGGCATGTTCGTCGTCCACCGGTTCGCCCTTCTCTATCGCTGGGTCTGCATGGCTGCTCTCTTTGTCGGGGCGGGATTTTGAGCGGCGCTTACGTCGCCGTTTTGACTGCTTTTCGGGGGAATGATCCCTCGTGGCGTCCCGTTGTTCCTCGTCGTCGCTTCCATTAGGTGTGTCCACCATGTATACATCGTGAGATGAGGTGGTTGTCCAGTGCCTTATAGGTGCTGGTTCATGCTTATCTCCTGCATCGTCGTCCATACCGTCGATGTCTTCGGAGTCGAAGTTGAGCACGTCGTTTAAACTTTCGACAGTGGCTAAGAAGTGGGTGGTGGGTGGGCTTTGAATTTCTTCGTCGTCCGCATCCCGACCTTGCTGACCATAATCCGACCAGGGCTCTCCTGATAAAGAAAGAGACTTTAGTGAATTCAGGATGTTGCCAAAGGGCGAGTGCTGAAAGATGTCCGCGGCGGTGAACTCCATGACCGGCGCCCAATCGGGTTCGATTGGCAGGGGCGCGGAAGGTCGGGAGTCCGGAGAGGAGTCTGGTACCTTGGAGTTACGAGCCTTGCAAAGGACAGGGATAGTATTCGGCTCCATCAACGTAGAGATAGCAGCCCCCGAGGCGGTGTCCAGCCACCCGTCCTCGGTCGGCACACTCGGCTCCGAGCTAAGGGTCGGAGCGGACACTTGTGCGGCCTCTAGGGCACTGTCTGGCGGCAGAGCTAGATCGTGCCCATCTGTAGAACCTTGAGAATATGTGTCTAGAGGGGGGTGGGTGATTAGACACTAAGAGCCAAAGTTGCAGTTTTTAAGCTTTTTAAATCTTAAGTGGAGTTTAGGCACAAGTTTAACATTCACAACACATATCAAGCAAGCATGCAAAGAGTATATGAGCAGCGGAAAGTAAAGCATGCAACTTGCAAGAATGTAAAGGGAAGGGTTTGGAGGATTCAAACGCAATTGGAGACACGGATGTTTTTGGCGTGGTTCCGATAGGTGGTGCTATCGTACATCCACGTTGATGGAGACTTCAACCCACGAAGGGTAACGGTTGCGCGAGTCCACGGAGGGCTCCACCCACGAAGGGTCCACGAAGAAGCAACCTTGTCTATCCCACCATGGCCGTCGCCCACGAAGGACTTGCCTCACTAGCGGTAGATCTTCACGAAGTAGGCGATCTCCTTGCCCTTACAAACTCCTTGGTTCAACTCCACAATCTTGTGGGAGGCTCCCAAGTGACACCTAGCCAATCTAGGAGACACCACTCTCCAAGAAGTAACAAATGGTGCGTTGATGATGAACTCCTTGCTCTTGTGCTTCAAATGATAGTCTCCCCAACACTCAACTCTCTCTCATAGGATTTGGATCTGGTGGAAAGAAGATTTGAGTGGAAAGCAACTTGGGGAAGGCTAGAGATCAAGATTCATATGGTAGGAATGGAATATCTTGGCCTCAACACATGAGTAGGTAGTTCTCTCTCAGAAATAGTAAGTTGGAAGTGTAGGTTTAGTCTGATGGCTCTCTCCACGAATGAAGAGGAGGTGGAGGGGTATATATAGCCTCCACACAAAATCTAACCGTTACACACAATTTACCAAACTCGGTGGGACCGAATTCAACAGACTCGGTCAGACCGATTCAGCAAATCTAGTGACCGTTAGGATTTTCGGTGGGACCGAAATGCAACTCGGTAGGACCGATATGGTTAGGGTTAGGGCATAACGTAATCTCGGTGAGACCGATTACACAAACTCGGTGAGACCGATTTTGGTAATTAGCTAACCAGAGAGTTGGTCAGGCAAACTCGGTTGGACCGATTACTCAAACTCGGTGGGACCGATTTTGATAATGAGTCAACCAGAAAGTTTGCATTGTAATCTCGGTAGTACCGATTGCTCAAACTCGGTGAGACCGATTTTGATAATGGACATACACAGAGAGATTACAATCCCATCTCGGTGAGACCGAGATCCCTATCGGTGAGACCGATTTGCCTAGGGTTTGTGGCAGTGGCTAAGACATCCAAACTCGGTGGCGCCGGATAGGAAGAATCAGTGGGGCCGAGTTTGACTTTAGGTTTAGGACATATGTGTGGAAGTGGGAAAGTAGTTGAGGGTATTTGGAGCATATCACTAAGCACTTGAAGCAAGAGGCTCATTAAGCAACACCTCATCCCTCCTTGATAGTATTGGCTTTTCCTATAGACTCAATGTGATCTTGGATCACTAAAATGTAAAATGAAGAGTCTTGAGCTTGAAGCTTGAGCCAATCCTTTGTCCTTAGCATCTTGAAGGAGTTCCCACATCCTTTAGTCCATGCCACTCCATTGTTGAACTTATCTGAAACATACTAGATAAAAGTGTTAGTCCAACAAGAGATATGTTGACATTAATTACCAAAACCACCTAGGGAGCACTTGTGCTTTCAATCTCCCCCTTTTTGGTAATTGATGACAACATACATCAAAGCTTTAGATAAAGATATAAAGAATAGCAAGTAAAGCTTTGGAAAGACATGTAACAAGCATAGGCTCCCCCTACATGTATGCAATCATGTGAATATGAATATAGAAGCATGTGATAGCATAACCATGATAGAGCAGGCAATGTGTTACATGTATCTTGGCCATATGCATCAGAGCAAAAGTATTAAAGGAAATACCTTCATGCCCATGAGTCCTTCTTGCAAACAGTATGTACATCAGCAAGAATTCCTCATACACATGATTGTGATGCATATACTTACCTTGTAGTCTTGAGTTGGCTTAGGATGGAATGAACCTGCGTAAACAAGGTTAGATAACACAGATACATCTACTAGCCAGAGCAAACAAAAGAAACCACAAGAATACCAAGACTGGGATGACATGTAGAGAGTGAGTACTAAGTACTACATTGGATTAGACATGTCCCCAAGAGTAAAGATATGCAATGAATTTGAATGATTTCTTTCCCTTAGATGTCTTGCTCCCCCTGAATCTAGCATAGGATACTGGGAGAAGATAGGGAACAGAAAATCAGAGCTGAAAGATATAAATGAACAGAGCTAATGCAAACTAATGCAAATAAGCACATATGAACATGTCTTTCCCCTCAAGAAGACATGTGGCATCTCTCCTCTTGAACACCAAGCATCTGGGATCCTTGAGAAATACTCTCTACTAGTATTCTCTCCCCCTGGAGATCTCTCTCCCCCTGAGAAGGTGATACTCTCTCTCTCTAAATGATAAGCTTTGATGTGATCTCTCTCTCCCCCTTTGACATCAATTTCCAAGAAGGGCTTGATAAAGATGTAATCTCTCTCTCCCTCTGGAATTTGTCGTGAATGGGTTTGATCCTTGAGTCACAGCATAAAGCAATGATAAAAATGTGATGCTTGTAGAGGAAAAGATTCATTGAGTGGAGCTGGATTAGAAGAAACACAGAATAAGTGGCAAACTGTTTTTCCTGTTGTGAAATCGGTGACACCGAGTTGTAGGCTTCGGTTGCACCGAAAGGATTCGGTTGGACCAAAAACAACAAATCGGTGAAACCGAGTTCATCACAGAGAAAACACTTGTCACCTCAGCTCACTGGACTAATAAGATATCACAAAGATTTGCAAGGAATTTACTGAAAGATGTGCAAGGAATTTGATGCAGAAAATGCAGAGCAAACAGAAAGAAATCTAGATGAAGTTTTTTTTGAAAGGGGAAACAAATATGCATGAGATGAATGCAAAAACATAGAAAGGAACATAAGAGAACTTCATCTAGAGATGGTCAGCGACAAAGTCACCTATGTTGGAGTATATTTACTTAGGAGTCAAGTGAGATCACTTGATCATGGGTCATACTCATCGTTTAAGCTCAAAATGGGGTTGCCATTTTTCGTTTAAGCATCTTGATGTATTCACATCTTGTCGAGTTGCTTTAACTCATGACTTGGAGTAAAGCTTCTCTAAGATGGAATAACATACCTTGGTTGGTGGTGTTGTCCATGTAGTTGAACTTGTGTGGGTTGCTCAAGGTTGATGTAGCTCATCAAGAATTTGGAGCACCACTTGGAATTTGAGTCCATCTACCTACATGGGTTAGTTCTTGCAAGGAAGAGCACTTGTGTATCCAAAAATGACAATCATGAAGCTCAACATAGAATTTGTCAAAGGATATGTTTGAATGGTTCCGTGCTTCCTTGTCTTCAACCACCATGTGTAGAGACTTGGTGATGTAGAGATTGCTCAAGATATGAGTAGATTACAATCTCATGGAATTTGATTCAACCAAGTACCTACATGGGTTAGATAACATGCAAGATACAAATATATCCAAGACATAAGATTTTCATCATAAGAGAAATATCAAGGATTAGTCATAAGCTCATGTCTTGCATGTATCCAATGGAGTTTCTACTCCAAGTTTGAAGCATCAATGATGTTCAATTCTCCTCTTAACCTGCAAAACACTTTCTCATCAAGAGGTTTAGTGAATATATCCGCTAATTGCTTTTCGGTGCGAACATGCTTAAGATCAATGTCACCCTTAGCAACATGATCTCGAATGAAATGATGACGAACTTCAATATGCTTAGTTCGAGAATGTTGCACAGGATTATGACCAATTTTGATAGCACTTTCATTGTCACAAAGCAATGGAACATGTTTCACATATATCCCATAATCTTTAAGAGTTTGGGTCATCCAAAGTAATTGAGCACAACATGAACCAGCGGCAATGTATTCCGCTTCGGCGGTGGATAAGGATACCGAGTTTTGTTTCTTGGAGGACCAAGACACAAGAGATCTACCAAGAAATTGACAAGTACCCGAAGTGGACTTTCTATCAACCTTGTCTCCGGCATAGTCCGAGTCGGAGTAGCCAACAAGATCGAAAGAGGCCCTCTTAGGATACCAAATGCCAAAATTTGGTGTATGGATTAAGTATCTCACTATCCTTTTCACGGCCTTAAGATGACATTCTTTAGGAGCAGCTTGATATCGTGCACACATGCACACACTTAGCATAATATCGGGACGTGAAGCACATAGATATAACAATGAACCAATCATAGAGCGATAAACCTTTTGATCAACCGGTTCATCATCTTTGGTTAAGTCAAGATGTCCACTAGTAGGCATGGGTGTAGTCATACCTTTGCATTCTTGCATATTGAACTTCTTGAATAAGTCCTTGGTGTACTTCGTTTGAGAAACAAAAGTACCTTCCTTAGTTTGCTTGATTTGCAACCCAAGAAAGAATTTGAGTTCACTCATCATAGACATCTCAAACTTCTCCGACATTAGCTTCCCAAACTTTTCACTAAAATGAGGGTTAGTTGAACCAAATATAATATCATCAACATAGATTTGGCACACAAATAGTTCTCCATTAACCCTTTTAGTAAAAAGAGTAGAATCAATTTTCCCAATTTCAAAGCCTTTTTCAATAAGGAACTTGGTCAAGCATTTATACCATGCTCTAGGAGCTTGTTTAAGACCATAAAGAGCTTTGTGAAGTTTGTAAACATGATTGGGTTTCTTAGGATTGACAAAGCCGGGAGGTTGCTTAACATAAACTTCCTCCTCTATTTCACCATTTAGAAAAGCACTTTTAATGTCCATTTGGTACAAGGTGATATCATGGTGATTAGCATAGGCAAGTAAGATGCGAATGGACTCAAGTCTAGCAACGGGGGCGTAAGTCTCACCATAGTCCATACCTTCGACTTGTGTGTAGCCTTGGGCGACGAGACGTGCTTTGTTGCGAACTACTTGTCCATCTTCATCTTGCTTGTTGCGAAACACCCATTTGGTACCGATGATGTTGTGGTTGTTGTCGGGCTTCTCAACCAATGTCCAAACTTGGTTCCTCTCAAAGTTGTGTAGCTCTTCATGCATAGCATTTATCCAATCCGGATCTTCCAATGCTTCTTCAACCTTCATAGGTTCAATGCTAGAGATGAAAGAATAGTTTTCACAAAAGTTAGCTAAACGAGTTTTAGAGCGAGTGATTCTCCCGGTTTGAATGTCATTGTAGATTTGCTCGACGGGATGATCTTTAGCAATTCTTGCTCGAACTCGTGAAAGCTTTTGCTTGGGTCTTCGTTGAACATCTTCTTCATCTTGTTCTTCTTCTTGGCCTTCTTCATTGTTGGCGTTGTCGTTCTCTTGTCGTGGTGGAGAAGGAGGTTGTTGACGTTCATCTTGATGCACTTCCTCGTTTTCTTCATCTTGGTGTGTCCCACTTGTGGATGCTTCCGTATCAACTCTTGGTTCACCTTGTCGTGAAGTAGAAGCTTCCACTTGGACGGACGAGGTACTCTCCTTCACCTCCGTTGGACGGACCTTGCCAATAGACAAGTCTTGGATTGCTTCCGAAGGATCTTTGTCTCCTACATCAATTGGCAATTGCTCTACTTGCGAGCCGTTAGATTCATCAAACTTCACATCTACCGTCTCTTCAACCTTTCGGGTGAAATTGTTGTAGACACGGTAAGTGTGAGAGTTTGAGCCATAACCTAGTAGGAAACCTTCATGAGACTTAGGAGCAAATTTAGAACGACGATGCTTATCAAGAATGTAGCACTTTGAGCCGAATACTCGAAAGTATCCAACTTGGGGTTTGTTACCGGTGAGGAGCTCGTATGCCGTCTTGCCGAGTAGCTTGTGAAGATACAAGCGATTTGTTGCATGACAAGCTGTCTCAACCGCTTCTGCCCAAAAGTGCTTCGGCGTCTTGTACTCATCAAGCATCGTTCTCGCCATTTCGATGAGCGTCCGGTTCTTCCTCTCAACAACTCCATTTTGTTGAGGTGTGTACGTAGCCGAGAACTCGTGTGAAATCCCTTCTTCGTCAAGAAAGGTGTCCACATTTGCGTTCTTGAACTCCGTTCCGTTGTCGCTGCGAACCTTCTTGATCTTCACTTCAAATTGATTTTGGGCCTTCCTAGCGAAGTTTTTGAAGATCTTTTGGACCTGCGATTTATCATCGAGAAAGAACACCCACGTAAATCTGGAAAAATCATCAACTATAACTAGACCAAAAGAATTTCCACCGAGACTCTTGTAAGAGTTGGGACCAAAGAGATCCATATGAAGTAGCTCGAGTGGCCTCTTTGTGGTCATGATGTTCTTCACGGGATGCCTTCCTCCAACCTGTTTACCTGCTTGACAAGCACTGCAAAGTCTATCCTTATCAAATATGACATCATTAACTCCAAGGATATGATTTCCCTTAATAAGCTTGTCAAGGTTTCGCATACCAACATGACCTAATCGTCTATGCCATAACCAACCTTTTGAGGATTTAGCAATGAAGCAAGTTTTAGGTTGAGCCTTTTTAGTGAAATCAACAATGTATAGATCACCTCTACGCACACCGGTAAAGACCATTTTATGATTGTCTCGACGAAACACTTGGCAATCTACTTCAGTAAATAGGACATTGAAACCGAAATCAGCAAGTCTAGATACTGAAAGTAAGTTGTACCCAAGAGATTCAACGAGCATGACATTTTGTATGGAGCTATCATGTGATATGGCCACCTTACCGAGGCCAACCACCTTACCCTTTGAGTTGTCACCGAAAGTGACATACTTTCGAGGACTATCATTATCAGCAAGCTCACGAAACATGTCTTTATCTCCGGTCATGTGATCGGTACATCCACTATCAAGAACCCATTCCTATCCTCCTGACATATATCCCCGAAGATTTGCCATAAGACCAAAATGTCTCATTGCATCATCAAGATCGAAGTCACTATCATCATCCTCATCATAGTATCCATGTTCAACATCGTCATGTGGTGGATCAAATCCTAGAGAGGGTGATTCGTTAGAGTGAGTTTGACAATGATCTTGTCTATGAATTTTTATAGCTTCGGAAATAATATCACTAATAATACCAACATTTCCTTTGGCACGCATAAGGTTTGTAAGCTCAAATAGACGATCACCAAACATAGGATCACTAGTATTCATTTTACTCAAAGCAATAGACTTATGGAGAATTTCATCAAGATTTTTCAATGAATAATCTGGAAATCGTTCCTCAAGAAATTTCCATATAGTATAGGCACACTTAAAAGTAGGCAAACATCCAATCAAGTTTCTAGGCAATCCTCTAAGGATAAGTTCGGCAGTTCTAAGATTCCTAACCATGTCAATTGACTCATCATGGGTTGGATGCATAGGGTCAACATAAGGTGCACAAGGGCTAGCAATGTACTTGTTCAAATGATATTGATTGAAAATTACAAGCATCTCATTTTTCCACTCATGAAAATACTCTCCATCAAGAATAGGCACTCTATGTCCAAGACTCCCCAAAGTAGACTCATCCATCTTCCTCCAATGGTGATTAAACCAAGGCAATGGAGACCAATGCTTTGATACCACTTGTAGGACCTTGAGAAGGGGTGTCTAGAGGGGGGGTGATTAGACACTAAGTACCAAAGTTACAGTTTTTAAGATTCTTTAAAGTTTAAGTGGAGTTTAGGCACAAGTTCAACATTCACAACACATATCAAGCAAGCATGCAAAGAGTATATGAGCAGCGGAAAGTAAAGCATGCAACTTGCAAGAATGTAAAGGGAAGGGTTTGGAGGATTCAAACGCAATTGGAGACACGGATGTTTTTGGCGTGGTTCCGATAGGTGGTGCTATCGTACATCCACGTTGATGGAGACTTCAACCCACGAAGGGTAACGGTTGCGCGAGTCCACGGAGGGCTCCACCCACGAAGGGTCCACGAAGAAGCAACCTTGTCTATCCCACCATGGCCGTCGCCCACGAAGGACTTGCCTCACTAGCGGTAGATCTTCACGAAGTAGGCGATCTCCTTGCCCTTACAAACTCCTTGGTTCAACTCCACAATCTTGTCGGAGGCTCCCAAGTGACACCTAGCCAATCTAGGAGACACCACTCTCCAAGAAGTAACAAATGGTGCGTTGATGATGAACTCCTTGCTCTTGTGCTTCAAATGATAGTCTCCCCAACACTCAACTCTCTCTCATAGGATTTGGATCTGGTGGAAAGAGGATTTGAGTGGAAAGCAACTTGGGGAAGGCTAGAGATCAAGATTCATATGGTAGGAATGGAATATCTTGGCCTCAACACATGAGTAGGTAGTTCTCTCTCAGAAATAGGATGCTGGAAGTGTAGGTTTAGTCTGATGGCTCTCTCCACGAATGAAGAGGAGGTGGAGGGGTATATATAGCCTCCACACAAAATCTAACCGTTACACACAATTTACCAAACTCGGTGGGACCGAATTCAACAAACTCGGTCGGACCGATTCAGCAAATCTAGTGACCGTTAGGATTTTCGGTGGGACCGAAATGCAACTCGGTAGGACCGATATGGTTAGGGTTAGGGCATAACGTAATCTCGGTGAGACCGATTACACAAACTCGGTGAGACCGATTTTGGTAATTAGCTAACCAGAGAGTTGGTCAGGCAAACTCGGTTGGACCGATTACTCAAACTCGGTGGGACCGATTTTGATAATGAGTCAACCAGAAAGTTTGCATTGTAATCTCGGTAGTACCGATTGCTCAAACTCGGTGAGACCGATTTTGATAATGGACATACACAGAGAGATTACAATCCCATCTCGGTGAGACCGAGATCCCTATCGGTGAGACCGATTTGCCTAGGGTTTGTGGCAGTGGCTAAGACATCCAAACTCGGTGGCGCCGGATAGGAAGAATCAGTGGGGCCGAGTTTGACTCTGGGTTTAGGACATATGTGTGGAAGTGGGAAAGTAGTTGAGGGTATTTGGAGCATATCACTAAGCACTTGAAGCAAGAGGCTCATTAAGCAACACCTCATCCCTCCTTGATAGTATTGGCTTTTCCTATAGACTCAATATGATCTTGGATCACTAAAATGTAAAATGAAGAGTCTTGAGCTTGAAGCTTGAGCCAATCCTTTGTCCTTAGCATCTTGAAGGAGTTCCCACATCCTTTAGTCCATGCCACTCCATTGTTGACCTTATCTGAAACATACTAGATAAAAGTGTTAGTCCAACAAGAGATATGTTGACATTAATTACCAAAACCACCTAGGGAGCACTTGTGCTTTCACTGACAGTGCGGCGCGCTCGGCTGTGGCTTGAACCCGTCGAAGATCAAGTCTCCGTGGACGTCAGCCTTATAGTTCAAACTTCCAAATCTGACCTGATGGCCAGGGGCGTAGCTTTCAATCTACTCCAGATGGCCAAGCGAATTGGCCCGCAATGCAAAGCCGCCGAATACAAAGATCTGTCCGGGGAGAAAAGTCTCACCCTGGACCGCATCGTTGTTGATGATTGGAGGAGCCATCGGGCCTAATGATGACGACACAGAGAAACTCTCAATGAAATCACCAATATAGGTGTCAAAACCGGCGGATCTCGGGTAGGGGGTCCCAAACTATGCGTCTAGGCGGATGGTAACAGGAGACAAGGGACACGATGTTTTTACCCAGGTTCGGGCCCTCTCGATGGAGGTAAAACCCTACTCCTGCTTGATTAATATTGATGATATGGGTAGTACAAGAGTAGATCTACCACGAGATCAGAGAGGCTAAACCCTAGAAGCTAGCCTATGGTATGATTGTTGTTCGTCCTATGGACTAAAACCCTCCGGTTTATATAGGCACCGAAGAGGGTTAGGGTTACACAGAGTCGGTTACAATGGTAGGAGATCTACATATCCGTATCGCCAACCTTGCCTTCCATGCCAAGGAAAGTCCCATCCGGAAACGGGACGAAGTCTTCAATCTTGTATCTTCATAGTCCAGGAGTCTGGCCAAAGGTGATAGTTCGTCTATCCGGACACCCCCTAATCCAGGACTCCCTCAACAGGCTTCTCCATAAGTCCGTATAAAACCATATACTTTGATCATCTTATCAAAGCATATATTCCAACTCTGAGATGCTTGCACCAGTCCATAGATGGATTGCTGGAACTCGCACACTTTGTTAGCACCTTTAGGATTGACAAAATCTTCTAGTTGCATCATATACAACTCTTCTTTAAGAAATATCCATATAAGGAATGCAGTTTTGACATCCATTTGCCAGATTTCATAATATATGGAAATTGCTAACAGATTCGAACGGACTTAAGCATCACTACGGTTGAGAAAATCTCATTGTAGTCAACACCTTGAATTTGTCGAAAACCTTTTTGCGACAAGTCGAGCTTTGTAGATAGTAACACTACTATCAGCGTCAGTCTTCCTCTTGAAGATCCATTTATTTAATATGGCTTGCCGATCATCGGGCAAGTCCATCAAAGTCCACACTTTCTTCTCATACATGGATCCCATCTCAGATTTCATGGCCTCAAGCCATTTCGCGGAATCTAGGCTCATCATCGCTTCCTCATAGTTCGTAGGTTCATCATGGTCTAGTAACATGACTCCCAGAATAGGATTACCGTACCACTCTGGTGCAGATTGTACTCTGGAAGACCTACGAGGTTCGGTAATAACTTGATCTGAAGTTTCATGATCATCATCATTAGCTTCCTCAGTAATTGGTGTAGGAATCATTGGAACTGATTTCTGTGATGAACTACTTTCCAATTCGGGAGAAGGTACAATTACCTCATCAAGTTCTACTTTCCTCCCACTCACTTCTTTCAAGAGAATCTTCTTCTCTAGAAAGGATCCATTCTTAGCAACAAATATCTTGCCTTTGGATCTGTGATAGAAGGTGTACCCAACAGTTTCCTTTGGGTATCCTATAAAGATTCATTTCTTTGATTTGGGTTTCGAGCTCATCAGATTGAAGCTTTTTCACATAAGCATCGCAGCCCCAAACTTTAAGAAATGACAACTTTGATTTCTGGCCAAACCACAGTTCATAAGGCGTTGTCTCAACGGATTTCTATGGTGCCCTATTTAACGTGAATGCAGCTGTCTCTAATGCATAACCCCAAAACGATAGTGGTAAATCGGTAAGAGACATCATAGATCGCAGCATATCCAATAAAGTGTGGTTATGACGTTCGGACACACCATTATGCTGTGCTGTTCCAGGTGGCGTGAGCTGTGAAACTATTCCACATTGTTTTAAATGAAGGCCAAACTCATAACTCAAATATTCTCATCTACGATCAGATCATTGAAACTTTATTTTCTTGTTATAATGATTCTCCACTTCACTCTGAAATTCTTTGAACTTTTCAAATGTTTCATACTTGTGTTTCATTACGAAGATATACTCATATCTGCTCAAATCATCTGTGAAGGTCAGAAAATAATGATACCCGCCACGAGCCTCAACACTCATTGGACTGCACACATCGGTATGTATTATTTCCAATAAGTAAGTAGCTCGTTTCATTGTTCTGGAGAACAGAGTTTAAGTCATCATGACCATGAGGCATGGTTCGCAAGCACCAAGTGATTCATAATCCAGTGATTCCAAAAGCCCATTAGCATGGAGTTTCTTCATGCGCTTTACACCAATATGACCTAAACAGCAGTGCCACAACTATGTTGCACTATCATTATCAACTTTGCATCTTTTGGCATCAATATTATGAATATGTGTATCACTACGATCGAGATTCAATAAACCATCAACATTGGGTGTATGACCATAGAAGGTTTTATTCATGTAAATAGAATAACAGTTATTCTCTGTCTTAAATGAAAAACCGTATTGCAATAAACATGATCTAATCATATTCATGCTCAACGCAAACACCAAATAACATTTATTTAGGTTCAACACTGATCTTGAAAGTATAGGGAGTGTGCGATGATAATCATATCAATCTTGGAACCACTTCCAACATACATCATCACTTCATCGTTAACTAGTCTCTATTTATTCTGTAACTCCTGTTTCTAGTTACTAATCTTTGCAACCGAACAAGTATCGAATACCCAGGGGCTACTATGAACACTAGCAAGGTACACATCAACAACCTATATATCAAATATACCTTTGTTCACTTTGCCATCCCTCTTTTCCACCAAATATTTGGGGTAGTTCCGCTTCCAGTGACCATTTCCTTTGCGGTAGAAGCACTCTGTTTCAGGCTTAGTTCCAGCTTTGGTATTCTTCACCGGAGTGACAACTTGCTTGCTAATCTACTTGAAGTTCCCTTTCTTTCCTTTTGCCCTTTTCTTGAAACTAGTGGTCTTGTCAATCGTCAACACTTGATGCTCTTTCTTGATTTCTACCTTTGTCGATTTCAATATCACAAAGAGCTTGGGAATCGTTTTCGTCATCCCTTGCATACTATAGTTCATCATGAAGTTCCAGTAGCTTGGTGATGGTGGCTACAGAACTCTGTCAATCACTATCTTATCTGGAAGATTAACTCCCTCTTGATTCAAGCGATTGTAGTACCCAGACATTCTAAGCACATGCTCACTAGCTGAGCAATTCTCCTCCATATTTTAGGCGAAGTTCTTGTCAAAAAGGTCTCATACCTCTCGACACGGGCATGAGTCTGAAATACCAATTTCAGCTCTTGAAACATCTCATATGTTCTGTAGCGTTCAAAAATGGTTTTTGAAGTCCCGGTTCTAAGCCGTAAAGCATGGTGCACTAAACTATCAAGTAGGCATCATACTGAGCTAGCCAAACGTTCATAACATCTGCATCTGCTCCTACAATAGGTCTGTCACCTAGCGGTGCATCAAGGACATAATTCTTCAATCCAGCAATGAGGATAAACCTCATATCACGGACCCAGTCTGCATCATTGCTACTATCATCTCTCAACTTAGTTTTCTCTAGGAACATATAAAAAACATAGGGAAGCTACAATGTAACAGCCTGATTTTTGGCACTTTCTTTTTCTTTTGATTTTCTAAGGTTTTTGCCGGAGTTTTCTTTTTCCGTGGCTATGTGGTCTGGAAACTGAAGAAGGTGACTTCTCCTTTCCTTCCAAAGTGGCTTGTCATCCCCAAATCCTTCCCTAGACCTTGTCATTTTCATCCTAGCCCAAATCCCAATATTCTTTTATTGGGAATATTCCTTTTCTATTAAAGGAATAATCCTTTTTGCCCTAGGTTGTGAAGCAACCTATATTTCCCTCACTCCGAAAATTCCCAAATAATTCTCATAAATTGTTTGGGTCATATCTTCCTCAAATATGGCAAAATATTTCCTTTGCCATGATTATCATCATGCTCAAATAATTCATTTCCTATTTTGCCCTAAATGGCACATTGTGAAGCAAGTGCTATTTTCGTTTGCCCAATTGACCTCAAACTTCTTGGACACCTTTTCCTGTCCATATCATTGCCCTGTGCCAAAGTTCACCTCATTTGCCTAGTAATTATTTTTCTATGATTTTACAAAGTTTCTGCCTAGAATGAAACTTTGTGAAGGAAGTATATTCTAGGCATGTCCAAATGAGATGAAATTTTGCCACATCCTTCATTTGGTCAAATCATCACTCTCCACCCAATATGAGCTCATGTAACCTTTCTATGTGAGCATAGCTCCAAATCTTAGTTTCTGGTCAAAATTTCAGTTTGTGAAGCAACTATATTTTATATTGCTTCAATTAAGCTGTCAATTTACAGGACATTCTATTACCCATATAAACTCCCTCCACCAAGTTGTGGCTCAATCCATTTAGCCATTTGCCCCGTGGAATTTTTCCAAGTTTCTGTCCAGAGAGAAGCTATGTGAAATAAGTGCTATTTTGGTTAATCCAAATGGCATGAAACTCCTTGGGCATCTTAATATCTTCAGATCATTGGGCCATAACCATTTTCAGCTCATTTGGTGCAACTATGTGAGTGCATCATCTAAATCTCCATTTCTGGCCATTGTGGCATTTTCTACAGCAACCACCCTCTAAACTCCCCCTCTTAAGCTGATTGCTGGTGATCATAGTCACCTTAGTGTGTCATAAACACCAGACAAATCACTCCCTTCGTTTCCAAGTATGTGCCCCCTCTGGATAGTACAAACACCTTGCTGCCAAAACCTTTTGGCTCTTCCTCTAAATCTCTTCTTTGCCCCTGAACCGACTTAGTGCTTCGTTTAGGCTCAGGGTATCATGGTCATTCTGGTAGACACGGCCGGCCTGGCAAAAATTCTTATTTTGCACCAGTGCGTGTGGTGATCACGCTTGCGTCATGCTAAACTCGTGCTCTGGCGTGTTCTTCCCCATGTTCCCGTCGCCTTCCTCCTCGTCTTGACGTCCCACCTTGTCCAGGAGCAATCCCGTGGTCGTCTCAGTCACCCTGCGTCCCTGCCCCGCCCTGAATCACTGTCGTATGGTAGCCGTCGTCGCGCCCGTGCCATGCCCAGCCATTGACCTCCATTAAAGCTCGGCCGTGAGCTCGCTCCTGAGCTCCAAAGACTTCACCCACGCCTATATATGGGACCCCCAAGGTGTTCCACAGCTCCGAAGCCCCTCCCACGCCTCTCCCGACCACCGGAGCCCACGGCCCCCTCTTCTTTTTGCCGGAGTTCGTCTTGGCCGCCTCGGTTCCTCCTCATTTCCGGTGGGCCTAGCCTCTCTCTCCTCCTCTGGTGTTGTCCACCGTCCTCCCCACGTCTCCACAAGCCGCCCCACCCCCTTGCCTCCTCGCCGGAGTGCCCACAGCGCCGTCAACCTCCGCCTCCCGAAGCTCTCTGGCCTCCTCATGGTGCCGCCCCTCCCCTCCGTTCCACCCCTATCCAGCGCCTCATTTGCCTCTGAATGGATTCGGTTCTCCGCCCTGAAGCCGCTGGTGCTTGCGCTTTGTCTTTAGGTGGCCAGAGCGGCCCGTTCCATCATCGGAGCCCGCCCCCGTTCCTCTCTATTCTCCGCTTGTCACCACCTCCCCAGGGCATCCACGACGCCTTTACTGCCTCCCTCCACTGCGGCCAGCCGAGCCACGCCCGCCGGCGTGCTCGCCGTGGCCGCAGGCCACCTGATCCTACCGGGGCCCTAGCGCCCCTCTCCTCTGCCCCCCTCCTCTGTCCCGTGTGGGACATGAGCGAGGGAGGAAGACGGCGCCCAGCTGGCCCCCTCCCATACCCGTGGCCCTCCTTGCCCCCTGGCCCGTGCGTAAGTGTCTCCCCTCTATCTAGCTGGATTAAGTGGAAACATGTTTTCCAGAGTGCGCTTTCGTTTAAATGAAAGCGTATTCTACTGGGATACATTTTCTTCTTCTGAAAGGGCATTTTTCTCTTTGTTTGCCCGGAGTACGTTTTCTGACTCAAAAAGCGTATTTCTGTTGTTCTTCAGGCGCAAATGCGCTTTCCTATCTGGAAATCATATTTTCTAAAATGCATTTCTGCCTTATGCACTCAGGGACCCGTTGGTGAATATTCTTTTTATAGACAGGTCCCTCTCCTTCAACACCTCACAACTTTTTGCTCGAGACTCCGAATGAGGTGAATCCAACGCCCACGTCTTCGTATCGTCGAGCCCATTCTGTTCCCATATTTTTGACTATGGTTTGACATACTGGAAATGACCATTTTGTCCTTGCCCCTAATCAGCCCCCTCCGAGAGAGAACCCTTTCCCGTGATTCTTTCCGCGGCTTCACCGCACATCTTCCAGAGCCTTCTTCACCCCAGGAAAGCCCCAACACCCATTTGCATGATGGTCATGCAGTAGCCATGGTTTTCAACTTGAACATTTAATAACTTTATGTTCGTTTACCTGCTACTGTTATCGTTGTTTTGGTACTGCTTATGGTTTCATGTTCACTTTTGTGCTATGTTTCGATGCATCTGGTTATCATTTGTCTTGCTAGTATTTCTTCCGTATGTCATGCATGGTGGTAGTACATGTTGAGGTTGGTGATGGTCTTCGGTACATGACTATCGTCTGTTTCGGGTGCCGTTGCTATGCCTGTTTCTTTGCATCCCATTGGTTAAATGCTTGCATGTAGTGTTGTCGATGCTAGTAGTTATGCTATGAGTAGTGTTATGCTCGTCAGTATGCCATGCTCATCTGACTAAATGCTTCACTATTGTTATGCTTAAGATTTATGCTACATCCCTGTTTATGTTGATATCATGCTGATGCATTGTAGTTGCATCATGTTATCGTTATATGACTTAGCTTATTGCATTCAAGTTTAACCGTACTTAATTGAACTTGCACAACTGTTGGCTGAGTCATGGTGTCTCTGAATCGAGATGACGAGTGCAACCACATTTACCTTATGGGGGGTCTTGATTCGGTCCCTTGTCATGCCTCTTGCCAGTGCCTCCAACGAGGGAAGGTTATGCGTGGGCGCCAGGACGACATAAGCCTTGTGTGCCCGTTCTTGTTATATCCGGATTGTCCCCGTTTGGGACCGTTTTGCCACAATAGTGGTCGAAGATGCCTTTGGTAGGCATGGAGCCACCCATGACTTAGCCCTGAGAGGGAGTTGATCAGAGTGGCCGGGAGAGTGTCATGGCAAGGAAAGGGTTTCGTCGGAACGCCGTTGGTCCACCCGAATGGGACTGCGAGGACATGGGTTTCGTAGTGTGGGTAAAGTGCGCTAATCTCTGCAGAGTGTGTGTTAAATCTATCGATAGCCGTGGCCATGGATATGGGCCTAGTTCGAAGTCGGTCACACTATGGGTCAGCAGTAATAATAATGATGTGCTTAATAACATCCCCGATTTGATGATGAAAGAAGTTGGTTGATATTTATGTGATCGTGAGAGGATCATCGTGGTATCGAGGATACTGAGTTGTTGAATATTTGTGATGTTATGCGAGAATCACGAGTAAAGGTCAAGCTCCTTGTGGTCATGTAATGATTACTACGGTACTGTTTATACCAAGCTTAATTGGATCCTGAGATGATCGTGTGATGTCCGCGATGGTAAGTGATGAATGTGATGGTTACGCTGTAACCCCGAGCAAAGTAAGTTGGTGCATGATATTGTCATCATGTTGCATGTTAGTATCATCATGTTTATATGTTCATGCCATGCTCATATTGTGCTAGTGGTATCATGTTGTTCATGCCATGCTCATATTCTGCTAGTGGTATCATGTTGTTCATGCCATGTTGATCTGATGATATTATGTTAATCCTTGTTAACCAGTTATTGCCATGCTGTTGTTTGTCTTGAATGCTTTTGCTTATTGTGAGCTTGCAAGTACATTTAATGTACTGACCTGGCGTGTCATGCCAGTTTGCAGGTCATGCCGTATTTGATTGCTTGTTTGCCGTGGATTCCTTGTGTGCGAGCTAGGATACGTGTTCCAGTCAGAGTTCCTGCAGAGTGGAGTTCACAACCATCATCATTGTTCCACTACTAGAAGTTATTCTGCTGCTTCGTGTTGTTCTACTCCTTGCATAGAGAAATCGTGGCGGGCGTAGTGTCGCCTTGCCGATGTAATTCCCTGTTATATCGGAATCCCCTTATACCCAATATAGATTGTAATAAAGAGCTGATTTGTTCTATGCTAAGCAGTGTCGTATTCCAGAAGACTTCTCCTCGATCTCTGGGCTGGAATACGGGCATTTCGGTTTTTGTCGTGAAATTGTCACGGCAGATGTCCTAGTGTGAGGACTTAGTTGTGAGGCCAATGCATCTTTGCAGTAGCTTGAAGGGGTTGGTCGGAATCGAGAGACGCGAGATGGATCAACACATAAGACAAGGATTTAGACAACTTCGGCCCCCGAGAAACATCATCCGGTAATAACCCTACATGTTGTTTGTGGCTAGGTCTCATTATTCTCATGAGGGAGTCACCGCATAAGCCGGCTCCCCTTTAGTTATGTCTAGCCTTCGAGATTATTTCTTTCTTGTCCCTCTTGGGGTACCCTGCCCCTCCTTATATATGTTGAAGGGGCGGGTTACATGACTATTCCTAGTAGGATTAGGATTACTCTATTACAAGCGGAGTCATAGTCTTGCTTCCTTTGTAAGGGAATATTCCTTATGCTTTCCTCTTAAACCGGCCCATCATAATATAAGCCGGCCTTCTGGGCCTTGGGCTTAGTCCTCTATATGACCCGCCATCGGGGCCATTAGTGAGTCGCCAGGGTCGTGAGTCGTCAGACCAGTGACTCATCAAATGTCTGTCGGGTCTCTGGTTAGCTGCCAAGTCCGGTCGGGTCATATTTTCGGCCGGGTCATACCGCGGGGTATATCCCCGACATTAGCCCCCAGTTTAATTTGGATTTATCCATGTTAAACTGATCCTGCAACATAAACATAAGAACAAATTTGACAGGTTGTGCTCCGGGTTAAATATTCTTGTAAGCCGGCACCTGATCATCCTTAAGTCCTTGACATTTCCTCCTGGATGCGTGTTCATGATCTCATAGCAAATCTCCTTTTAGCAGATGTGTTCAAACATTACCAATGCAAAAAATCTAGGTACTTCTTCTGAAAAATCCGGGTCAATAGGCCAGCTTCATAATCAATTTGCTGACATTGGTTTCTTGTAGATAAATATTATAAGAAATAATACATTTGAGTCGGTTTCCAAAGCTCCGGCTTAATAAACATGGTGATCCGCCGGTTTAAGGATATAGAGGCTCGCAAGTTATAATTGCCAAAACTGTCGACTTGTAAATATTGACAGCACCGGGTCACAACTATTGCTCACACCAAGTTTGAAAGTGTACCTCCCTTATATTCATATCACTTGTAGCCCCCAAGTGTCGGGTCATTATGAAATAATGAGCGGGGACTTTGTATATAATTCATTGATAACAACATCATATGATGTAATCTCCACCATGGGTCTTGAACCCATGTTCATAAGGTCAAGAGCTTTGTACTCTACCAACTGAGTAGTGGATCTTTCAATATAATGGACTGAGGCTTGTGTACCTTGAATTTTTACAGGAGCAATTGATAGCCCCCAAGGGCCGGCTCATTATAATGGGATGAGTCGGGTCTTCAATAAGTCGAATAAATAATGACTTTGCATTAGCCCCCAAGTTCCATGGTGCATGCTGGCAGTGACATGGGACTTGCCTATTTGATGTAACCTCAATTTGAATAATATATCCCCCAAGTGTTGGATCGTAAGCCTGCAGTGACTCGGGACTATTCCATCCATTGTAGAATAAATCATATCCCTTGATAAAATAATAGCCATTGCGCCAAAGCGACTTTGAATACCTTATCTGTTGACAAGTAAATCCGCAGTTTAAATACCCGGTGGCTCTTGGCCGATGGCGATTTAATACACCTCCATTGTAAGCCGGAATTTTTATAACCAGGCGGCTTATAGCCTTTGAGAAAATCCAGAATGGATAATCATTTTGAAGCATCAATTTTAATGATGAGCTTGAACTTAAGCATTTATACAACATATGCAAATCCTGCACAGAGTTAAACAACATATTCCCTGGCAACTTAACATCAAAAGCCAGGGCGGCTAACAACCCAAACATAATATAGTCTTTATGCAAGTATGGAAAATACTAGAATTAAGGCCACTCAAGCCTAAACATATAGGCGATTTATCGTCAAAAGCCAGGGCGGGTTATCAAACCTCACATATTTATATAATCAGGAAAACCTGGCTCATACTGCTGGCTTACATCACTGTATCCAATAAGGGCAATAATCCAATGATTGATAAGCGCATGATTCCAATGGTGCAATCCAAAATATATCGGCGACTTAAAGTCCATAGCCAGGGCCTGTTTAAACATAATCTTGTATAAACAATATCATACCTGTGATATTGAATCGTACTGCCAGTTTATGATACCAATGCAGTAAGGGTGATAACCCAAATCTTAGAAGCCAATACTTCCAAGTATTTAATATTATCGTATGCTGGCGACTTATCTTTCAAAGCTGAGCCGAGTTGAATAGAAACTATACATATATGCCTCAGATATGAACAAAAAAGTCTCAAGACAAACCCAAAAGATTGTTTTCAAAAACTTAAACCAAATAAAAAGAAAAAAAATCAAGGCTTATGATTCGAATACGATCATGTAGCCCCCAGTGGCTTTGGCGTTGCGCTGATCATGAGAGTACCGACAACTATGTTCTCTTTGGTTCGAATACAACCTATGTTTGAATAGGAAGCCCCCAAATGACCTTGAGAGTTTTTTAACGACTCTGATTCGAATACGATCAAAGTCGGACCCAAAAGGGGTTAAGGTATGATTCGAATACGATCAAGAAGTCCCCTAGTGAGTTTGGCATTATGCCGATCAAGAGGGTACCGACAGCTATGTTCTCTTTGGTTCGAATACGACCTATGTTTGAACAGGAAGCCCCCTAGTGATCATGAGAGTTTTTTAACGACTCTGATTTGAATACAATCAAAGTCAGACCCAAAAGGGGTTAAGCTATGATTCAAATATGACCAAGAAGCCCCCTAGTGAGTTTTGCATTGTGCCGATCAAGAGGGTACCGACAGCTATGTTCTCTTTGGTTCGAATACGACCTATGTTTGAACAGGAAGCCCCCTAGTGATCATTGGAGTAGGGTACCTATGTTTGAACCGTGCATCATGGCAGAAAGCTCTCTTTGGAAACCTTTAATTTTTCCCGAGAACTCAACTTTGCAAGAGATAATTCTTCTTGAACCAGAACTTTTTAACTGGATTTGAGAGCTTTAGAGCTTTGTGGGAGACGGGATTTCCCTTGAACCTGATTTTGAATCAGATATTGAGAGCTTCAGCGCTTTGTGGGAGACGGGATTTCCCTTGAACCAGATTGTAAACTTGAAGCATCATTGTGGGCCGGAATTTTTCTCACGGCCTTTTAAACTTTCATTGATAGAGTAGTAATCTCCGGGGCTGGGTTATTTTTCCCTCCAATGACCCGGAGTTCTTGAATGCATTGAAACCGGCCAGTTCTGCCGAGTTATGCCATTGTAGCCCCCGAGTCTCGAGACGACTCAAGGAGTTGGCTTGAGATTCTCCATATTTGACCATATCAAAAGGTGTATATCATTGGTGCTGATAGCGCGATGTGAATCCAAAGAATGTTTGAAATGACTGCGGCGGGTTATAAATGATCCCGTATGAGCCATGTCAGCAACTCGGCTAATGGTTCCTTCCAACTGGCTATTTCGAAGTTAACTAAACTGTAGTGGCGGCGACTTGTGTGCCTGCCCATTGAACCATCCAGTGCAGATGGCGGCTGATAATATATGATAATTTGTCTCCAATTTGTTGGAAGAAAACCGGACTACCCAAACAGTTACTTGCACATACTCAATAAACAGCTCATGCAGACAGGTGCAACTCCAGCATGTTGATGTAGACCAGACCGTGGGGGTCGGTCGTAGCATTTTAGAACCAGTGTGAAACCATGAATCGGCCAGACATGGACGGATGAACCGACCATGTTGTTTGTAAGTTGATGCAACCAAGAGAGTCAGCCATGGGCGCGAGCGAGCTAACCACGGCATTGATGCGGACTCAACAATAGGAGCGGCGGTTTATATGTTTGTCCGTCGAGCAGCACGACACGGATGAACACTAGTGCAGAGTAATGCTGACCCGCGCTCCATATCCATAGCATTTTTGTGACGGATAATTATCCTACATTGAAAACACACATACCAGAGTAATTTTTATGAAGAAATTAATATGCGCTAAAGTAAACCAGACAAATATCACCTGGTATATTTTTTTGGATGAAGTGACTGTACGGCAATTTGACCAGGTGGTGGCCTTCTCATCCAAACAACCATGTGTCCATTGATTTTTTGAGTGGGTCTTGCCCCTTGAATAGCGGATCGAACCTTGGGCGTCCTCGTCAACTTGGCAAATGACCACTCCATGAGTGATATCTGATCCTTGACAACTTGTAATGCCACACAGACGTCCAAGGAAGTGGTAACTTAGTGCAGTATGGCGTGGGCGACGCCCAAGGAGGTGGCAACGCTAGTGGAGGGAGCGGCGGATTAAGGCGGAGCGGAGGTGGCTCTTTGGTATGCCGACGATTCATAGTAGCGCAAAGCTGCAGTGGGATCAAGGCGAGGCCGCGGGACTGCCTGGAGGTAAACCCATGCCGGCGGGTCTCGTGCAAGGCGAAGAAGCAGTGGTAAGGGCCCGACACGGGCGACTTGGAGGGCTCGACAGCAGAGGCGGAGACCATAGAGGGTCATGGCGACTCTGCGGAAACGAGCAGCAGCAGCTCTGGCCAGCGGCAGCTTCGGCACACGAGGCGAGGGCGGCTCAGTGAGTCCGCGGTGGAAGGGCCATGGAGGCGAACTCCGGCATGGGAGACCCGGCAGGGCGTAGTGACGAGGCGAAGGCGAGGCCAGCAAGGCCACGACAAGGCGGCAAGGTCGGTCCGAGGCGACAACTTTGGAAGGGCAAACCCGGCGCCAGCCGCGGGCAGAGGTTACTCGGCGAGGCGGCAGCTGAAGCGGGACGGAACAACATGTTGGTAGTAGAAACCTGCGGAGTCCGAGGGTAGCTTGCCGGTGACTCAACAAAAAGTAGCTTAGGGTCGGGGCTGGGCTGACAAAGACTGGTGACTCGATATGCAGCTCTTGACCCGGCGATGGATTCGGGCGGCTCGATGGCAAGTTAAAATCCATGGCCGAGGCGGAATCTGTTTGATTGAGGACGACACGCCGCCGGGTCGTGGCGGACACGGAATCTGGCTGTTTGAAGACGTCGAATAGGCGGACTCCACCGATTTGGAGTGAGGCTGGATGGCGGGTCGATGGAGCAGGGCTGGCGTGATACAGGGCGAAGCGCATCCCAGCTGCGACGCAAGGCCAGTGAAGTGGTGGTTTAAGCAAGACTGCAATGCAGAAGAAGCAGGATCATCCGGCCGTCCTAGGGCGGCTGCTTGGCGAAGCGGCATAAGACGGCTGTGGCCAGCTCCAGCATGAGACGGCGAGTGTCTAAGCGACAGCAGAGGACAACGGCTCAAGGTGCAAATTGGTGGCGATGGCAGAGACATGGCCATGGCTCGGGAGAAACCCAAGAGGAGACTGAGTCTATGTCCAAACCTGATTCCGGGTCGCGAGCAGATCGGATCGGCCGCCGGTTGAAGTGATATTTTTCTTCGATCGTCGCTCCATGTTGTAGCATCAACAGCGTATCCTGATGATTACGCGTGCGGATTTGTGCCATTGGTCCCCTGATGACTTGATGGATTGGCACATCAGCAACATATCAATTTTCCTTTGATCTTGATGTATTGTGGATTGCGGCGGTGGTGAGCAAACGCAACATTACTTTATTTTGATCTTGCATAGGCAAGCTCCAAAGTTAATCCTCTTCCCGATCAGCGAATTTGCTGGCTCTTCCTCATCTGACAAAAACGTGAGCTCCTCGATCCCTAGGAGGGATCCCTCCAAGAACTCAACACCACCGCGCGCAGGCCCCATGGTGGGCGCCAACTGTCGTGGAATTGTCACGGCAGATGTCCTAGTGTGAGGACTTAGTCGTGAGGCCAACGCATCCATGCGGTAGCTTGAAGGGGTTGGTCGGAATCGACAGACGCGAGACGGATCAACACATAATACAAGGATTTAGACAGCTTCGGGCCCCGAGAAACATCATTTAGTAATAACCCTACATGCTGTTTGTGGCTAGGTCTCATTATGCTCATGAGGCAGTCGCCGCATAAGCTGGCTCCCCTTTAGTTGTATCTTGCCTTCAAGATTATTTCTTGTTTGTCCCTCTTGGGGTGCCCTGATGTCACGCCCAATATGTGATACTATCCTAAAGAGACTCGAAGGTCTCACCAAGGATAGAACCGCATATTGATATGCTTTTGCAAGGTGGATATCATTACATCAACATTACATAGTAGATGGGGATACATACAAAAGGCATACAATGCCACATGAATACAACATCACAATACATAAGAGCAACATCCAACTACAGATGAAACACAAATAGAAACTCAAACGACATCAACCCTGCTAGCCCAGGCTGCCGCCTGGAACCTATCCCCTGATCAAAGAAGAAGTAGAAGACAAACTCCAAAACAAGCAAACATCGCTCTCGCGTGATGATCATCGCATAACCTGTACCTGCAACTATTGTTGTAGAATCTGTGAGCCATGAGGACTCATCAATCCCATTACCATGGGTATCAAGACTAGCAAAGCTTAATGGGAAAGGAAGGGGGTAAAGTGGTGAGGTTGCAGCAGCGACTAAGCATATATGGTGGCTAGCATACGCAAATAAGAGCGAGAAGAGAGCAAGCGGAACGGTCGTGAAGCTAACAATGATCAAGAGGTGATCCTGAACTCCTATTTACGTCAAACATAACCCAAAAACCGTGTTCACTTCCCGGACTCCGCCGAGAAGAGACCATCACGGCTACACACGCGGTTGATGCGTTTTAATTAAGTCAAGTGTCAAGTTATCTACAACCGGACATTAACAAATTCCCATCCGCCACATAACCGCGGGCACGGCTCTCGAAAGTTTATACCCTGCAGGGGTGTCCCAACTTAGCCCATCACAAGCTCTCACGGTCAACGAAGGATATTCCTTCTCCCAGGAAGACCCGATCAGTCTCGGAATCCTGGTTTACAAGACATTTCGACAATGGTAAAACAAGACCAGCAAGCCGCCCGGATGTGCCGACAAATCCCGATAGGAGTTGCACATATCTCGTTCCCAGGGCACACCGGATGAGCCAGACGCAGGGTTGGCATAGAACCTGGTTGCCCAGGGGGCACCAGACATCGCTCGGTTCGGACCAGCACTTAGAGAAGCATTGGCCCGGGGGGGCTAAAATAAAGATGACCCACGGGTTGGCCGACCCAAGGGAAAGGTATAGGTGGTGGTGAAGCAAATGGTAAAACCAAGGTTGGGCGTTGCTGGAGGAGTTTTATTCAAAGCGAACTGTCAAGGGGGTCCCATAAATCACCCAACCGCGTAAGGAATGCAAAATCCGGGAACATAATACCGATATGACGGAAACTAGGGCGGCAAGAGTGGAACTAAATACCAGGCATAAGGCCGAGCCTTCCACCCAAGTATATAGATGCATTAATTAAATAAGAGATATTGTGATATCCCAACATAATCCTGTCCACCATGGAGCAATCTTCAACTTCACTTGCAACTAACAACGCTATAAGAGGGGTTGAGCGAGACGGTAACATAGCCAAACAACGGTTTGCTAGGAAAGGTGAAAAAGGTTAGAGGCTGAGATGGCAATTTGGGAGGCTTGAAGAGCAAAAGATAGGTAGCGCAGCAAAGCGATAGAACGAAGCAACTCGCATAGCAATGATAGTAGTGAGATCCAGGGTAGCGGTCATCTTGTCTGAAATCCCGCTAGGAAGAAGAACGAGTCTATGAAGAAGATGAAGCCATGAAGACGAACCAAACATAGACGAACGAATCCTCATGATCGCAACGAAACGGGAACTATCGAGAAGAAGCACACAACAAGGTAAACACACCACACATAGACATGGCATGATGCTCAACCAAGTATGATGCATAACAAAGGCTACATGAAGCTACTCATGGCAAGAAATGATGCATAAAAGAACAACACATCAAAGCAAAGTTAAATGAGGCCGGAAAAAACGTAGAACAATTCCGGTAAGTCCTCATATGCAAATTTTGAAAATGGTCCAGATCTGAATAAACCTTATGTTCAAGTTGTTAAACAGCAAGTTAAGATGCACCAAGATGATCTACACGAAATTCTAGTCAAGTTACATATAAAGTTCATTTAATTCGAAGCTACGGCCTAGAAGATATGAGCAAAACAAGTTAAACATGGCATTGATGCAAAATGCATCCAAACATCAAGCAAACACTCTCAAACATGGATGCAACATGATAATATGAAACTTCATACAAAATCAAGCAAGTTTCATATAGAACACACTCAAAATCAAGCAAGTTCCAGATTATGCTTAGAATGACTTGTAGCAGCAGGTTTACATAGCATCATGATATAGCGGATTCAGACTAACACAACAGCAACAACAAGTACCCTACTTCACGATCTCAAAGCAATCACTACAAGACTCACAAAAATACATGGATTGCACCACTGTGAAGATGGCATGAAGTAGTTCAAAACACATGTAGACATCAAGCTCATAGCATGCACACACAAAATGCAAAGAAAAAGACAAAACATCAAGTTATAATAGTTTCAGCAGGTTAACATCATATAGCACTCTTGCAACGATGATTTGCGCATCAAGATGGACTCAAACAAACATGGAGCAATGGAACAAAATGAAGAGCATATCATGATGAACATTTTGATATATCGCACGCACAAAACGGAGCAGTATGCAACAAGTTACACCAGGTCAAAGTAGGCACCAGAACATGACAAAAAAATGACTTGGTGGAAATTCGGGGTCAACCTGCTCCGATCTAGGATTCGCACGTGAACCAAGGTTGGTCAGGGTTTTGCCGGAGCTGCACGCCGGAGTTGACGGGAAGGATGCTGGGGAGGCGCAGGGAGGCGGCCCCGGCCCGGATCTGACCGGATCCGGCCGGCGGCGCGCTGGGACGGCGGCGGAGGGAGAGGTCGAGGCGGCGGGGTCGCTCCGGCCGGCGGTGAAGATGGCTGCGGCCGCGGGCGGTGGAGCAGGGCTGCGCGGGAGGCGCAAGGCGGCGGGGCACGGTTC